>NC_091131.1:24359240-24649240 GCF_040183065.1 Periplaneta americana
GCATTTCTGGATTCGCCCATACGTGCTATAGCATATGCCCTGCTCATTTCAAACTTCTGGGTTTAATGTTCATAATTATATCAGGTGAAGAATACAATGCGTGCAGGTCTACGCTGTGTAACTTTCTCCTTTCTCCATTCTCCTGTAACTTCATCCCTCTTAGCCTCAAATATTTTCCGGTCAATGTAGAGTATCCACCGGCCACTGCACGAATATTGGTTATACGAGCGTTGAGCGACTTCCGCCGATTTTGGAATAGACACCGACGCACTTAGGTTAGGTTAGGTTAGGTTAGGTTAGGCTTTCATTATCCCGTCAAGATGAAGGTGAAACGAAAGTCGCTCAACGCTCGTTTCACCCGAATATTTCACACTTTTATCACTGCCAATGTTGCGCTATAAACCAATTTTCACAAATCTAATGTAAAAGACTGCCTACACAAGCAACAAATTATACTAAATGTTTAGGATTAGTGTAAAACTGGCCTATGTCTCCTATAGTGGGCGGGACATAAGTAACATTCATCTATTTTCCTAAACACCTTATTTTCGAACACCTTTCACCTCTGTTCCTCTCTCGAAGTGAAAGTCCAAGTTTCACAACCATACAGAACAACCAGTAAAATAACTGTTTTATAAATTCTATATTTCAATACTTTTGAAAGCAGACTAGATGACAAAAGCTTCCCAACACAATAATAACAGGCATTTCCAATATTAATTCTGCATTTAATTTCCTCTCGAGTGTCATTTATACTCCCTCTGTTCCAGAATATGGTCTAGAAAGATGTCATTTATTCCGTTCCAAAATATGGTATAGATTTGTTCAAGTTTTCAGTAATATAATGCAACTTTAAAACATCTTCTGGATACTTATTTCTTTGATAAATTAACATAAGAAAAATAAATAAATAAAGTACATTTCATTCTGTGTGATGTCAAATTAAAAAGAGAAAAAACAAACATTGTTTTGAGAGAGGCAAATTAACATAAAAATTGTAATAAATTATAACCCTTTTTGTACGACTGTTGTGCTTTAGATGTTCTATTCAAAATTGACTGGGTTAGTGTTCCATTTTCTGCAACAGGAACACCACAGCAGGTGCCCATTTGATTTCTGTTCATAATAAACTATTTAAATATTATAGTTTGATGCACTACGGAAGACTAGAAATATTCACAACTGCACTGTCTGATAGTTCTTCACTACTGAACAGAATACCACACCGTGAAACATTTCGTGCGCGCATTTTAAATTATCAAACTTGTTTTGTTTGATACTATACCATGTTTTGGAACAGAGGGAGTATTTGTTACTGTTGCTCCAAAATATTTGAATTTTTCCACCTTTTCAAAGAATAAATTCCATTTTTATATATCCATTTCGTACTATGTTCTGATTAAGAGACATAATCACATAGCCTATTGTTTTTTTCGGGATTTCATTCCAAACCTATATCATTACTTGCTTCAAGTAAAATTCCCGTGTTTTCCATAATAGTTTGTGGATTTTCTCCTAACATATTCACTTCATCCATTAAGAACTCTGTACAAACATTTAACATTTCCTCATTTCTAACCACAATTGATTGCTCTCCAACGTACATTTCTTCTTCCTGTTACATAATATCATCTTCAGATATATTAAAAATATCGGATGATAGCCACGCTGCTTTCTTTAAATTCCAATTTATTTAAGACTTCATTATTTGTGTGTGCTGGTGTGTTTATTTATCTTATAAACGATTATCAAAATATTCATTTTATAAGATTATATTTTCTGTGCAGATAATGTAAACGGTCACATGATAGCGTAATGGCTAAGGCTCTACGCTACAAAGCCAAAGTTCGCGGAGTAACGGATATTTAAAATTCACCAATTTATAATTGACCAGCAAGTAAGGTGGGAATAAACATGTTTTTCTTTATATGACAGATTTCGTAAAACAATCTATAAATTTGTAGTTCTTCGCTCTTATTCTACTAATATTCTGCGATTATTTTATTTAGGTTTGGTTCACTCTGTCATCCAATATGGTAGGCCTATAATCGGATGGGGAAGTGCAGTAAAATTTACACTTTCTCCGCTCATATTGGTTCAAAAGCGGATAATTAAAAATTGCTTAAACAAGTCAATTCATTTTGTGTGTAGTCAATTATCCGAAGACAGGTCTGAACGTCACAAATGATACCAAGAAGACACCACATATGAGGCAACTAAACCAGAAAATTGGGTAGGGTGGCCAATTCCTTTCCCCCTCAATAGCATTAATCACCGATTAGCTACATATTACACTAGTCAGACTTCAGATGCATACAAACAATTGTTCTTCCTCTGACACATATCGTCAAGGGAGATGTACTGCCTGATAGTAGATTATCCAACAAATTTGATTTATTCCGATTTTAATGTTTTCCAAATTGAACAAATATATAAATATACATTATTAATATATTATCATAAAATTCGTCTGAAATATAAAGAACAACATGTTTATCCTACTAGAAAAAATTTGGTATGTCCTTCAGGTGAATCTACACAACCACTGGAATAAACATAGCCAGAGTTATGGGTCAAGGTTATAATACTCTATTTTGATAATAAATACTGACCTAGGTTATTTCAAGTTTAATAAATTTTAGAAGAAAATTACGCTAATCATTTAGTCCCTTTCCCTTTTTTTTTTTTTCAATGTGCCATTCATTCATTTCAATTTATATTCTGTTCTTGATTTAATTCTCTACTTTTATCAACAGTAATCTCTCTAGACGTTTTGATTTATCTAGAGAAAATCAAAACTCGAGTGGGATTTAATTGACTATTACACGATTAGAAGAAAGTCTATAAAGATTAGAAGTAACGAAGTACTCCAATACAATAAAATATTAATTGACTTACGAAAATACAACTGTCTTCAAATGTATTATTGTACCATCTCAACATTACAAATATTACGCTAGATGCATGCTAGATGGCAGTAGTGAGCAATGCCTTCTCGTCGAGAAGTTCTCGATCTACACGTATACACGATGGCAATGTTACTAGTCAAGAAGGCTTTGTTGATTCAGTTTCATTTTTATTATTAAGACAATTGCATTCTACTTCAATTATCCGAATCCCAGTAATCAACATCACTTGACAGATGATTTTCAATAAATCTTAATATTAAACAATCTCTGATACGTGACTAATCATAATATCATATAGCAGAAGCTATAACATAACCTAACTAATATACTGTACACAATTGTTAGAAAAGTTTTAATTAACGACGATGACATAAAAAATAACATGAATAATTTTAAAAGGAATAATTATTGAATGTACAATTTTCAAATTTGAATGTGGTTGGTGGTTCAATTGATGTTATATTGGACGTGTGCGTAATAGAAGTGGAACTCGTTGATGTAGGCCTACATGGTGTATTCAACTTATTCAGGATTTCCGAATGAATAATTTTAAAAGGAATAATTATTGAATGTACAATTTTCTAATTTGAATGTGGTTGGTGGTTCAATTGATGTTATATTGGACGTGTGCGTAATAGAAGTGGAACTCGTTGATTTAGGCCTACATGGTGTATTCAACTTATTCAGAATTTCCGAATGGTGCTCTTCATTTATTTGTAAATCGGATTTCAGAAGATGCATAGGTATGATCAGTGATTTTTATTAATTCTTGTTCTTGAATGCCAATGCGAGTCATATTTGAAACTGCTGTGCATCGACTGGAGTGGTTTGTAATTATATATATATATATATATATATATATATATATATATATATATATTTTTTTTTTTTTTTACGTCCAGACCAGCGCAGTTTCAAATGTTGGCAAACAAAGAAACAAATGCCAGGGGCGCGATAAAATTAAACAAATGCTAGGAACGCGATAAAATTATGCGATAAGCAGCCATGATTGGTTGAAATACGTCCTTTCTACCGTTTTATTGGTCAAAAGTTGTATGACGTAGTAAGAGTGTAATAGTCTTCGTAATTATCCCTGTTTTGTAATAAGTTTATTAGTTTTGTAATTTTATTGAATCTTTGTTATGTTCTTTAGTACAAAATAGTTATTTATAGTAACCGCCCCAGAATATGAGCTTGCTCAAACGGATGTGCGCTACATCAGTAATATGTATTTATTTTGTATTTGTGCAATAAATATTAAATACCTAATCATTTTGGTTACGCTATAAGCCTGGGAAGTCCACACCTGTGGAGTAACTGTCAGCACGTCTGGCCACGAAACCAGGTGGCCCGGGTTCGATTCCCGGTGGGAACAAGTTACCTGGTTGAGGTTTTTTTCCAGGGTTTTCCCTCAACCCAATATGAGCAACTGCTGGGTAACTTTCGGTGCTGGACCCCGGACTCATTTCACCGGCATTATCACCTTCATTTCATTCAGACGCTAAATAACCTAGATGTTGAGACAGCGTCGTAAAATAACCCAATAAAATAAAAAATAAACAACTCTGGGATCGACTCAGTCTCTACGTACGTAAGATTATCTCTACTACTATTAATGCCAAATGTATGTAAAGATGCTTTCCTGCGAACTCCATGTTAACTTTACCTTTGTGTTACGTAACGGAACTTGTTTAAAACAGAACTACAGTATTAGCTGCAAGTGCGAATGGGAAGCACAAGAACAGCTTCTGAATATAGCTTAAAACTCGCACTTGAATTGCCTCTTGTCAGGCTGTTGAACACGTGCTTGACACTACACATCTCCAGCCAGACCTGTAGACCAAATATAAACAAACACTGTGTCTTCCACGTTCTACGAGATTTCTAATGGCAGTTAGAGTAGGCAATTGCTCACGTGTTCAACGATAACACTAAACACAGCACACGATGCTCTAGACCAGTGGTTCCCAATGTGTGGGTCGCGACCCTTGAGGGGTCGTGTAAAGAACAGAGGTGTCGCGAGGGGGTTTACAAAATAAAACAAAAAACGCCTTTTTAACATACAGAGTGATTTATTGAGATTTATTGTCACTAACGGAGCTTATTTCCGAAGACATTCTAAGCAAATATTGTCATATAAACATTTGTCCTAATCTCAATATTTTCAAAGTTACACTAATTTAAAGTCGTTTGTAAAAACACCTTTTTCTTTTGTTTTAAGAGTAAAAGAATATTACAAATAGAGAATGAACTAATCAGAAGTATAATTTCTTTAATTGGCTAGTGTTCTGAAGCTAAAAATGTGTTGTCAGTTACTTTGCACAGATTTTGGTTTTCAATTTTTAACTAAAAATTGCATCATTCTTACGCACTTATCACAAAAATTGTTACAAATCATACGACTTTAGGAACTTGATTCTTTACAGTTTAATTCTGCATCCTAATGTACAGTCTTAAAAAATTTAGAAGAGTGGCGTGATGTGTAACAAATGTTGTGATAAATGCGTAAGAAAATATAATTTGGTAATTAAAAATCGAAAGAAAAAGTTCTGTACGAAGCAACTACGGAATTCACAACACATTTTTAGCATCACAATATTAGCTAATTAAAAAAATTATACTCCAGAATAGTTCATTCTTTATCTGAAATATCCTTTTACCCTTAAACTCAAGAATAATGGTGTTTGACAAATAATTTTAAATTAGTATAACTCTGAAATTATTAGATAAGGACAAATGTTTATAACACTTTTTTGCTCAGAATGTCTTCGGAAATAAGGTCCGTAAGGGACGGTAAATCCTCAAACAACGTTGTGTGAGTAGTTAAAGTGAAAAAAAAAAAGAAATAAAATGAAGTATGGATGGATAGATAGATAGATAGATAGATAGATAGATAGATAGATAGATAGATAGATAGATAGATAGATAGATAGATAGATAGATAGATAGATAGATAGATAGATAGATAGATAGATAGATAGATAGATAGATAGATAGATAGATAGATAGATAGATAGATAGATATATAGATAGATAGATAGATAGATAGATAGATAGATAGATAGATAGATAGATAGATAGACAGATAGACAGACAGACAGACAGACAGAGACAGACAGACAGATATAGATAGATAGATAGATAGATAGATAGATAGATAGATAGATAGATAGATAGATAGATAGATAGATAGATAGATAGATAGATAGATAGATAGATAGATAGATAGATAGATAGATAGATAGATAGATAGATAGATAGATAGATAGATAGATAGATAGATAGATAGATAGATAGATAGATAGATAGATAGATAGATATAGAGATAGATAGATAGGCAGACAGACAGACAGACAGACAGACAGACAGACAGACAGACAGACAGACAGACAGATAGATAGATAGATAGATAGATAGATAAATTAATTAATTAATTAATAAATAGGGTATTCTGTTTATATGACGTCATTCCATTTTCAACCGATGAAGTATAGGCCTAATGAAATTTTGGATTTCAACCAATCACAGTCATACATCACGATAATTTTTGGAACTCGATTTGTAACAATAAGTTTATGGCATGGTCGTTCTTTTGTTTAGTCGTGTAACCAACTCTTTCCGTATAAATCAATGAGCATGAATCCGTTGTTAATGAAAGTAGCGGAATTCCGAAACTATACATTTCCAGAATCATGTTTATATTAAAGTTTTTTTTTAATATTTTGTTATTAGGAATATCTGCCTAAAATATATAACATCAATTTGCATACTCTGTATATCACATCCTAAGAACTTATGCGGGGATTTTGCTCAATAAACGTTTTTCAATCACTGTTGTTACTACCTGATTTAATTTAATTTTCTCAAAATAACAAAATGGCTGCAGCTCAAGCCCAATTGTTTTGAGGTTATGCTGAAGTGATGTAATTAACAAAGTGAACAATGCTGGAAAACGAACGCATTCCGCTTGTCACGAACAATTTCCTACCTTGTTCATCAGCGTCAGGGGCGGCAGACTGATGCAAAATTCGAATTCATGCGCAAAACACGATCGATTGCATTTGTAGTGCACAGTGTTGTACAAGATTGTCCTGTTCGCTGCTTGCCAAGCCGAGTTAGCCCGTCTGCACACACTTTTTTACCGTCGGTTTTGATTACACACTTAACACGGCGACAGGCTTTCCCGCGACCCCGTCAGTACGGGAATCGATTTCAGAGCTTGGAAAAACCATAGGGTAATCCAAATAACAACACCGCTGAATGCATGGTCATCTTAAAATAAAACTACGCAACAATGAATATACTCGAGTCACGATCCTGTAGGCAATCTCGACTTGAGACAGTTTACTTCTACCCCAGTCACCTAAAGAACAAACAAATACAGGGACATAATTTTATTTTTACTTCAATTTTTATTGTACCTTAGTTTTTGAATGTAATTCACTCTCACCCCTTCTACTAATGAAGTTCAACCGACCTCCACACAGATCCAAGACCGCATATCGTCGTGTGAATGCAAGAACTAGGTAACTTGATTTGTCATATTTTGTGACATCGCCTATTTACTTATTTATTGCACTAAGGAATATGTCTCGTTTTCTTTTACCTATTTGTTATATTGGAAAATAGATGTCGCTGGTATCGTTTGATCAGTTACCTAGATCCTGGATTACATTTTGTGCGAATTTTGCTATGCTATAAAAGAGGTAACTAAAAAACGCAAATTTCGAGTTACCTAGTTCTTGCATTCAGGCGACGATATACAGTCATAGTAGCCTTATGGTCATAGTACACAGTACGTTCCAAAAATATGTTCACGTTTTCCAGTGACGAAAGAGCGTTCAATATTGCATCATTTTCCATTTGCCTACGTCGCATCCCGGTTTCCTCCACCTGCTTCTATTCGCCTCTCTGTAAATGCTAGTGGCTGGGCTGTCTTAGCTCTTTTCTGAGAACATTAATTTCTGTTAGGAATTGGACGTCTACGTAATATTATACAGCTGTTTAAAATAACTTAAATAAAAGGGTCTCGTTAAGTAATTAACTGTCACGTGATTTCCTCCCTGCTGCGACGTAACCATTTGGACGGACAGTAGATAGCATGTCTGAGTAATTTTATGTTTTCGGATCGGGCAGAAGTGAAGATTGAATTTACAGTACGTAAGGTCTCTTTTATAGACTAGGTACAGAATTATTTCAACATGAGCTACTGATACGAAGTACTGACCTGGTAATTGGAATTACGTACAATAGTCTATAGTGCGATAATATGCACATTAGAACTGAAGCCTGTATCGAAATGAACGGCCACCATTTTCAAAAATGTGTTTAAATATTCATATTATGATTATTTTTCAATTTAACTTCTTTCTCTATATTGTACGCTAATGTGCTGTAGACAATATAATATACACTGCACAATGAATACGTCCGCATGGAAAGCTCAGTTCGTGAGTAAAAACCTCATTGTTAATACTGTACTGTATTTTGATTAAACAAAAACCCAATCAAAATTATCAACTCAAAATCGCGATATTTCCTAGTTTACGTAAATGGATGAACTACTTTTCTTCCCTCCTATACCTAGTAAAGTGATTTGTTTGTATTTTACGCCAGTATCATCGAACTCCAGTCGTGGAAGGGGGTAGCAAACGGTGTTTCCGATTCTTAATCGTTGATCCAAAGGTATAGGCAGGTTAATATTAGAAATGTTAGTAAAAATAAAATGATGTCTCTGTACAAAGCAAATCTCGATACAACAAAACCACGTGGACCAAAAAAAATATTGTTGTAGACGAATTTATTGTTATATCGAGAATTTATAAGGAAATAAAATCCTGGCTATTTGGAAGGTATACTGTATAAGGAACCGCTTCTATAATTGATGTACAAATAATCCGAAATGTAACATAAAATTCCTTTGCAGAACGAAAAGTTACATTTATTAGGATAAAATTTCTCCACATTTAAAGAACAAAACTAAAATTCTTCAATAATTCATTATCACAATACACTCCTTTCTTTAGGGAGTTAGTACAGCTTACAGTAGTAAAATTTTTCGAAATATTCAACATTTTTTTCCTCCATTATTGTATCTTGTACAATAATGAAAATTGGTGTGTGTAAAATACTGTCCTTCTGATTTATGAAAAAAAAAAATATTTTTTTTTTCTTCTTCTTTCTTCTTTTTTTTTTGTGGGCTCTTCCACTCTTCAGCGGTTGCCCTGAATTCCCTTCCGCCATCCTTCTCGATCCCACCAATCCTCCTCCTGCATATGTCGGTCCTTCATCATTTGCATGACACCGGCTTTCCATGTTTTTCTTGGTCTCGCACGCTTCCTCCTTCCCCGAGGTGACCATTCCAGAATAATCTTTGGCCATCTTCCTTCTTTCATCCTTTTTACGTGGCCATACCATTGAAGAGTTCGTTTTTCGATTCTTTCAATTACCGACTCTTTTATAATTAAAAAAATATATATATGTATATTTTTTCAAAATTCAAAATGTTGGCAGTTCACTGTGCAGTGATGAAGCGTTTCCCTCATAACTCATAAACTTGTTAACTTTTTCATGTTCTCTCTCTTTTATTTTATTGCTGAAACTAATGTTTACAATATCATGCTGTTTCAGCTACATTTCTTAATAAATAACTTTTTTTTTAATTTTGTGTTAGAAGGCAATACTGATATTTGACCATTTTTAAGTGAATTTATTTTTTATCAGACAATCTATCAAAGGTAGAGAAATGATCTTGTATCATATTGTAGATATGACATGCATAAATACACACAAAAATTTTCATCACAGAATGTTGGATAGTTTGAGAGTTATGTGGGAAAAGCTTCATCACTGCACAGTGAACTGAATTTTGAAAAAAAAAAAAAAAAATCTAAATAATTTTTTCAATTTTTTAAATATTTTTTTCATATAGCATTAGGACAGTTTTTACACATACTAATTTTCATTATTGTACAAGATACAGTAATGGAGGAAAAATTTTTTGAATATTTCCAAAATTTTACTGCTATAAGCTGTATCTAACTCCTTAAAATGACTGAGCACATTACGAATTAAATCAATGGCTTTCCCAAAATACCCTATGATATTTTTTAAATAAAACAATTTTTATCTCAAGAAATAAGTGAAAACGAGCAAAACTGTATTAAACATTTTGGTTTGAAATATCTCAAAGTATATCCCCCCTGAAATTAATGACTACTTATGGTTCATTCTGTCTATGAAGGGTAGGCCTACACCGAAAAAAAAAAATTAATATCAAAATTCCGTGAAGATGTCATTATCTAATTCATAAGATTACAACGAAATTTAGTGTTATTCTCATTAAAACTGGTGAAAAGAAGAATTAGCACCACGAATACAGTTATTGTATAGTGTATTATATAATTGTATTGTGTATTGTATAATTTTATTGTGTATTGTTTATATTGTGTATACCACTGCCACCGGGTGCTTGCCCACTTGCAGTGTAAACAAATAAAAAAATACAATACAATTATCCTTTTCTTGATTTTCAATAAAAACAGCAATAAATTTTACTTGTGCAGAATTAACATCAAATACTTCCAAAGGTATTAAATTAGGATAGTCACTTTATTAATATGATTGAATTCATTCGTTACAGTTAATATGGCAAATTATCACGAATTAATTAACTTATTTTATGCAATGTAGAGCATCCACCGGCCACTGAACGAATATTGCACATTTTTGTCACTGCCAATATGGCGCTATAAACCAATTTTCAGTATTTTGTCACAACCACAACACATTTAAAATCTTACTGTACCATATATAGAGAATTATTACTACATTAACATGAAACATGTAAAATGTAAATAGGCCTATTATGAAAGCCGCCATTGCTTCTTCTTCAAATTAGTAGCATTAGTAGTATTTAGTATTTATTTAGTATTTATTTATTTAGCCTGGTAGAGATAAGGCCGTCAGGCCTTCTCTGCCCCTCTACCAGGGGATTACAACTATAATATGAACAATAAAATTACAATTAACATTAAATTTACAATTACAATTACAATAACAATTAAAGTACGACAAGATTACCTGATTAATGAAAGCTAGACATTTTATCATAGAAGTTAAGAACAAAGAATATTTTTGTATTTACTGAATTACAAATTAAACCTACAATAACAAAAATCTATGGTAATGAAATTACCGGATATTGAAATATTTTGTGATAGATTAAGAGAACTATTTACAAGAAACCATGTCTGAACGAGTCTCAATTACTGGCCAAGTGCCTAGTAAGTTTGCGTTTCAATTCAATTTTATTTCGACAGTCCCTGATGCTAGCAGGCAACGAATTCCAGAGTCTTGGCAGGGCTATTGTGAAAGAGGATGAGTATGAGGAGGTGCGATGGGATGGTATTGTTAGTATTGTTTCATGACGAGAGCGTGTGTTCAGATTATGGTGGGAAGAAAGGTAAGTGAAGCGAGACGACAGGTACGAAGGAATAGAAGAGTTCAAGATTTCGAAGAGAAGTGAATGTAAATTTCTTTAGGCCTATTAGTACGATCAACTTCCACCAGATGGAAACCGACACGATTGGCAGAGCCGCCAATTCATGAAAACGAAATGATACTAAGTGTGAGGAATGTTACTACAGGTATGTAGTATTGTATTATGTGAAAGGTTAGGTTAGGTTAGGTTAGGGGGTCTGTATTACTATAGGATATCGGTAGTGTGTTTATGAGAATATATGTTGGCTAGATTGGAGAATGGGGTGATGTCATGTGGTCGACGTATGTGAGAAGGTTAGTGGGTTAGTTGAGGTGATATCTCAGTGACATGAGGTCAACTTAAGTGAGAAGGTTAGTGGGGTAGTTGAGGTGATTTCTCAGTGACATGAGGTCGACTTAAGTGAGAAGGTTAGTGGGGTAGTTGAGGTGATTTCTCAGTGACATGAGGTCGACGTATGTGAGAATGTTAGTGGGTTAGTTGAGGTGATATCTCAGTGACATGAGGTCAACTTAAGTGAGAAGGTTAGTGGGGTAGTTGAGGTGATTTCTCAGTGACATGAGGTCGACGTATGTGAGAAGGTTAGTGGGTTAGTTGAGGTGGTATCTCAGTGACATGAGGTCAACTTAAGTGAGAAGGTTAGTGGGGTAGTTGAGGTGATTTCTCAGTGACATGAGGTCGACGTATGTGAGAAGGTTAGTGGGTTAGTTCAGGTGATATCTCAGTGACATGAGGTCGACGTATGTGAGAAGGTTAGTGGGTTAGTTCAGGTGATTTCTCAGTGACATGAGGTCGACGTATGTGAGAAGGTTAGTGGGTTAGTTCAGGTGATATCTCAGTGACATGAGGTCGACGTATGTGAGAAGGTTAGTGGGTTAGTTCAGGTGATTTCTCAGTGACATGAGGTCGATGTATGTGAGAAGGTTAGTGGGTTAGTTCAGGTGATTTCTCAGTGACATGAGGTCGACGTATGTGAGAAGGTTAGTGGGTTAGTTCAGGTGATTTCTCAGTGACATGAGGTCGATGTATGTGAGAAGGTTAGTGGGTTAGTTCAGGTGATTTCTCAGTGACATGAGGTCGACGTATGTGAGAAGGTTAGTGGGTTAGTTCAGGTGATTTCTCAGTGACATGAGGTCGACGTATGTGAGAAGGTTAGTGGGTTAGTTCAGGTGATATCTCAGTGAGTTTTATTTACTCGTCGTGTTGGTTTACGTCGGCCATGTTGTGACGTCAGAATCGTTTGTCAAACTTGACGAAAATTAAGCGATATCCTATAATAAAAGAATCCCGGTTAGGTTCGATTAGGTGTGTATTATGTGACAGGTTAGGTTAGGTTTATTAGGTGTGTAGTATTATGAGAAAGGTTAGGTAAGGTTTGATTGGGTATATATATTATTACTATGTTGGCAACACTGAAACCCACTGTTACATTATAGAAATATGGCGGTATTCTTCGTTCATACACGGTGATTTTCGTTTATAAGTAAGGTACGTATTCAGGGCGGGCTGAGTGGGTTTACAACTCTCCCAGTGATCACATTAATTATTATCTACTACTCAATACTTTAAATCCAAGGCATTTTGAAGGTATTTTATCAAGTTCCTGTAGTGGCCGGGACACAAGTAACATTTACTTATGCACGGAACTAATATGATAAATATCCGAATTATGGTGATATTACACTCATTCATTATTAATTGTCTTATATACGTATTGTATATTAAATCGATTCACTACACTTCTTCCGTAAGTATTCTATTAATCTTATTTAGATAAGTTAAACTGCCACATTTTTATTAAAACAATTTTTTATACTTTCAATGTAATGTGAGGACATACGTGACGTCATATAGGCCTATTACGTCATCCCACTTCTTAATTGGATAAACAGAGACTTTTCCCTGGATTCTACCTAGTAATATTAATACAGATTACTTAAATTTGCTATAATAATTTAAGTTACGAAAAATTACTTCAATTCTACTGTAAAACATTATGTCCTATGAAACACTGACAAGTACACTAACACATTACCACGGCTGAAATTATTTCATAACAGGTAGCTTTACACCCAGTGACTGCCTTTGCTGATTTTACCTTTGCAATCCCATACTTTCCTGACGCTCAAATGGCTGCCATCAGTTCAATATCAGGAAACTCACTTTCACATTTATAGCCAAACCGCATACTACATTATTACCATTAATAGCACATACGAATCTCAGTCTTAATACATTACATATTAGATGAGTACCACACGCTTGAACTATATTAATATTAGCAAATTTCTAGAGCGTCTACCGCACACAGCACTCTCGAGGTCGAACACGCGAATACAAAGATGAATTCAAAACGTCAGATGATCTAGAAGTCAGTATTGATGCTCATTTGTCGTAAAAATTGCTAGATGTCGTTAGCTTCGCATTAAACTCCAATTTCCTTCGCAACGTTGTTACTATGCGATCAGGCAAGTCAGGCGAGATTCTCCTTTACCCTATAAAAAATTACCAGATGTCTCTGACTTCGCATACAATACAGTAAACACCATTTCTCTTGTTTGAAACGTTGATAAAATTATAAAAGCTTTCAACTACTGGAGATATGTCTACAATTTTTACAACCTATCTAATTTTTGTACAATTCTAATGACCTTGGGCCTTTCTGAGACGTCTATAAACTAAAGAGTAGGAGCAGCGGTTTTGGAGGAACGTAAGCAAGGCCTTCTGTATAATATAGTCTCGATGCTGAAAAGATGCATGTCAGAACGGCACATAAAAAGGGACTAACGCAGGGGTGATCAAATTGTTTTGTAAATTTACAGCACAATTTTCATTTTTTATTATAGATTCCGTCAATGTTTTGAAGCTAATTATCTCTAAATATCAATCATTTATGCGTACCTAATAATAGTGGCATTAAGTTAGAAAGAGTAATAGATCGTAGAATTATATTCCACATTTAAAACTCGGAATACTCAAAAGCTAATTTCAAATCTAGCTTTGGAAGCCACAGTTCATGGGTTACAATTCTATATTGCTCGGGAAAAGTGACACAAATCAGTTTCCACAAACCTTTTTTGATAATTTATTGACAACTTACGGAACATCTGTTCGCTTGGGAAAAAACACATAGGTATTCCTCCCATTACAATAATTTATTACTTACTTACAAATGGCTTTTAAGGAACCCGAAGGTTCATTGCCGCCCTCACATAAGCCCGCCATCGGTCCCTATCCTGTGCAAGATTAAGCCAGTCTCTATCATCATACCCCACCTCCCTCAAATCCATTTTAATATTATCCTCCCATCTACGTCTCGGCCACCCTAAAGGTCTTTTTCCCTCCGGTCTCCCAACTAACACTCTATATGCATTTCTGGATTCGCCCATACGTGCTACATGCCCTGCCCATCTCAAACGTCTGGATTTCAAGTTCCTAATTATGTCAGGTGAAGAATACAATGCGTGCAGTTCTGTGTTGTGTAACTTTCTCCATTCTCCTGTAACTTCATCCCGCTTAGCCCCAAATATTTTCCTAAGCACCTTATTCTCAAACACCCTTAACCTATGTTCCTCTCTCAGAGTGAGAGTCCAAGTTTCACAGCCATATAGAAGAACCGATAATATAACTGTTTTATAAATTCTAACTTTCAGATTTTTGGACAGCAGACTGGATGATAAGAGCTTCTCAACCGAATAATAACACGCATTTCCCATATTTATTATTACAATAATTTATACAGAAAAAAAATCAAATCGACATAAACCATTGTAAGTTGTCAATAAATTATCAAAAAAAGTTTGTGAAAACTCAATTATGTGACTTTTCCCCAGCACTGCAGAATCATTTCATCAGAAGAAATAAAAATGACAAATTTAAACTTAGTTCCTTTCTAAAAAAAATGCGTTTCACATATTTTTTTAAATCGTAAATTTTTTTTTTTTTTCAAATAGCAGAAGGACAGTGTTTTATACATACCAATTTTCATTATTGTACAGTAATGGAGGAAAAAATGTTGAATATTTCCAAAAATTTTACTGCTGTAAGCTGTACCTAATCCTTAACTTAAAACAGACGCGACTGAAAAACGATACGCTGATGATGATGTGTAAATAGCGGGGGGAAAATGGTAAAATAGACATAGCTTGAAAGAAAATCTGTTTCAACAATTGCTTTGCTTGACACAAGTAACAGCAAATCGGTGATCGAATATCGATCCTCTTCATAAAAGGCTATCAACCCACTGAATTCAGGTCGTGCTTATAATTTTAATGTATTGCATACCGCGTCATTATATTAGATAAGAGTATGATCCAAAAATACGATATTGATTTTTTTATCTGGAATAAGTTAAACGTTACCATAAGGTCGGCACGAATCCATAAGTTGAGCTACTAAAAGCTCTATCTTATATCTGTTGCTAAGATACCTGAACATGTTACCCTGAAGTGGCATAATCCTATAGCAACCAGGTTACATTCATGTACATTATCCATTACGCTAATTGAATCTATTGGGCTCATTTTATTGATTTTCTGACACAAACAAATCCTATAAACCCAAGCTTGCATTTTATCAAAGTATATTTCTCTTTCCATAAGACCACCAGTAATTCATCAGTATCCATCTAAATTAAAACAGACGCTGGGTACAGACACTCATTTTACCTCACTTCGATTATTGCGACGTTTTGTTCATTGATCTCAGGATTGATTCCTCCCAGAAACTACAGCGTGTTCATAACCCGTGCGTCCGCTTCATTTTAATGTTCGATACTATGATCATATCTCACCTTCTTTCGAGAAGCTATCATGGCTTAGGTTACATGAGAGGAGAAATCTGCACTCACTTTCTCTCTTATATCGAATTATACACACTTCATCCCCCTATTATTTATTCGCTCGTTTTCATACTCTCTCTCGCTGTCATAATATTAATACTCGATCACAACGCGATAACACGCTAGAAATTCCACTTCACACATCATCTCTGTATTCCTCATCTTTCACTCTCGTCACTGGAACTCTCTGCCGCCTGAAATCAAGGGCTGCCGAACCTTGAAATCTTTCAAATCCAAGTTGGAAAATTATCTTATGACGAGTTGCCAAACTAACTTACTATTATGACAAGTGATGTATTGCATGTTTCCACGTATTCACATTTTTTATGTTCTAGTGATATTTAACTTATTTTTTATTTTTGTTTTCATATTTTCCGATAATGGTATATCTATAATGTGATAAGTTGAGCTATATATAATCATAATTTTCCTTACTGTGTGTACTTAAAAATATTCTATTCATTGTATGCTTTGTACTCCATTATTTTATTACTACTATTAGTATTATTATTATTATTACTATTCTTATTCTTCTATTCTTTTTTATAATAATAATAATAATAATAATAATAATAATTATTATTATTATTATTATTATTATCAATAATTGTCTTATTTTTTATACTTTGTAGGTCTCATTTATTTTGACCTGCTGTTCACATTTTATTATGTTTTTCCTTTCTTTCTGTATGTTATATAATATTATTATGTCTGATTTCTACTTATTTGTTGTTTACATTTTATTATTATTATTATTATCTTATTCAGTTTTGTGTGTAAAATTGTAGTGTACTTTGTAAATCTGTAGTGTTTTTTTGTAACGCAGTTTTACTCCTGGTTGAGTGTTAGAGAAGGCCGTGTGGCCTTAACTCTGCCAGATTAAATAAATTATTATTATTATTATTATTATTATTATTATTATTATTATTATTATTATTATTATTCAGCACCTTGTCCCTGATGAGATTAAACTGGAGTTCGATTCCTCAGATCCTATAGTATTTGAGTGGTCATGAGGTGTGGCTGTATTCTCAAGATATCCTGAATTATCCTGCTCTGCCATTTACACGTAATTATTTAAAACCAAATTTATTAGTCTTTGCAGCGTAAAATTTCACATAGGCTACCGTGATTCTGAAATAATACAAAAAGAAAATAACCTATTTTAGAGTGCCGTAAAAGAAAAGAAACAATAACAATGTGCATCTCCAGACTTCATAGCTGTTCGAGAAACTCATTCATTCCTTCATAATTTTCTGCCAAAGGTAGGTCATTCATTGCAAACACAGCATTCTGCTATTTTATTAAGGCGAATTTCAGGCAATCTATTACCTTTAGCGAATCCACTGTCTCATCTCGTCAAATTATCATCTCGCTATCACCAATTCTACCGAAGCTAAATAACTTCGCAATTGGAAAAGCTTTTTAATCAATAATTTAAAAACACCCTGTAGCCATCGACGTAACTCAGGGATAGCCTAATAAGTTTAACTCGAGGTCTATATTAATTCACAGTTCCATTTCACCAATACATGAGCCGTTGAGAGCAGAAGTGGTGTAAGTCAAAAAAGGAGAATGAGGGTTAAACTAAAACATTCTGTAAAATACAGCGCAAAGTAACAATTAATACCCAATTTATTTAAACTATTACTAGTCAGTGACTAGCACGAAGGACATATTAATTGCTGCTTTGCGCTGTATTTTACGGCATTTTTACTTTAAACCTCATTACCCAATTTTGACTTACACCACTTTTGCTATGAACGGCTCATATCATCTCGCTATCACCAATATTCTGCCGACGCCAGATGACTGCGTAGTTCATCACTAATTAGAAACACCCTCCCAACTAACACTCTATATGCACTTCTGGATTCACCGATACGTGCTACATACCCAGCCCATCTCAAGAAAAAATGTTTTGAAATATTTAGAAAAATTTACTCGTAAACCGGACAAGTTTTCAAAACACTACACAAAACCATTTTTAAGTACTGATGGATGCCGGCTTCTGCTCAGATTCTGCTGGAACCAGTAAAGTAGAGTTTTACCTTCAATTCTACGGAGCTTCGTCTTGCTTTCAGATATTCAAATGAAGAAAATCTCATCGAGAGAATTTAGAAAATATAACATCGTCTGAATTTTTCATATACACGTAATACCCATGGAAATTGCTCAATCTATAGTGAACTATGTTCCGAAGTCTTATAATGATCCAAGAATATTACAGCTGGGTCTGATCTACGAAGGAAGTCAGTTGTAGTTCACGGATCTACTATATTCTATCTCATAGACGATGGTTTCGGGGAGGGAGAGGAGAGGGTAAGGTACTTTCTGTCCCCACAACTTAGGCCTATAAAGTCAGGGGCGTCGCCCCCTCAATAAAATTAATAGGGGGCACCGCCCTCCACCAAAATAATTCAAAGAGAGATTTTTCATGTTAAAAAAAAAGAAGCCAAAAATGGTTACTTCAAATCCATGAAGATGGCCAGCTATCACAACGAATTTGTCAGTGATACAATGCCCTCTCTCTTTCTTTCCTCCTGCATTTGAGGTAGATGAAACACATCATGCAACGGTAAGTCCACTTCTTTGTCTATGATCCGCATTTTTTCAGTTCAGTTCAGTTCAAATTTTTCAAATATTGCGATCGAACAGATCTGGTCACAAGCATTATCAAGGAGAAATAGTAATACGAAATTAACAGTTAATTCACAGTGTATTCGACTGTATTTTTTTCCAAATATCAGTTAACAAATTATTATTAATGTTCAACATTTTATATCCAAATCCAAAGAGATTGCATATAAATCACTAGTACGTCCAGTAATGGAATATGGTGCTGCATGTTGGGATCCTTACAGATTAGAACATATTAAGACACTGGAAAAGATTAAAAAACGGGCTCTCAAGTGTTGTCAGAAAAATTCACCATTAAAATGGGACACACTCAAGGACAGAAGAACGCGAATTCGATTATGCGCACTTTTCAAAACATACAGAGGTGAGCCTGCCTGGAGAGAAATAAAAAATAGGTTGCAACCGCCAAATTACTCTTCAAGGAACGACCACTCATATAAATTGAGGGAAAGAAGGCATAGGACGGACACTGGAAAGTTTTCTTTTCTCAATCGTACTATCAGGGACTGGAATGCTTTACCTGCAGACTTACTAAAGGCTTTACCAACAACCAAAAAGTATTTAAAAATAGGCATAAGGACTTTACTAATAGATGGTAATTATACACAGTATGTAAAGGATGTAAATGATATTTTGTTATTGAAGTGTTGTATCAATGAAGAATTATGTTGTGTCAGTGAAGTGTGTTGTGTAAGTGAAGTGTGTTGTGTAAGTGAAATGTGTTCCTGTCAGGGAAGCTTTATAGTTTATAGTGGCAGTGCAAAGTATTTGAACAGTGAAATGTTTTTGAAGTGTTAGTGAAATCAGGATAGAATCAGTGAGCTGTGGTCGTAGTTCCAGTGCAGTGAGTGAGTTGACAGCGAAATGAGTGTAATGTGGAAAGGTACTTGTGCAGATATGAACATATATTCGTGGGTTTTAGTTCGAACTTAGATTTAAGATACAAATTAGATTTATTTTAAATGTTATTTTAAGTGATCGTGCTTCATTTAATTTAGGATATTCCCTATTATTATTATTATTATTATTATTATTATTATTATTATTATTATTATTATTATTATAAATTATTGTTAGTATTAATTATTTGTATTAATTATTGGTATTACAGTATTATTAACTGTATTTTTAATTAATAAGTTTATTATTGTCATTATTGAGTGTAATTAGTTACCACTGCCACTGGGTATATACCCATTGCAGTGTGAATAAATAAATACATACATACATACATACATACATACATACATACATACATACATACATACATACATACGTACATACATACATACATACGTAAACAAAAACAATTTTCGAAATTTAAAAGTAACCGTTATGAACATACAGTTTCGGTCATCGTTTTTTGTGATGATCGTCGTCGCGGCTGTGTGCTTGTTAAGTGCTTGCCTGTACACCGCATTTTAACAAAAAAATGAAATTTTGGTTTTTATCGTTTTTCGGTAGTTTAATACGTGTAAAATGATAATGTTATTTTATTTCTTCTAATTGTCAGCTTTCAGTCCTATTTTCAGTAAAAATATTGTAGTAATTCTTAATGCAAAAAATGTTATCAATGAAATTTTTTTTTCTTTGCCAACTACTCAGTGAAATTTTAAATTTATTTAGCCGATTCTATACATTAAATTATATTATATATGCCCTATTTTTCTTACATTTGTATCTTTTATAACTTCTGAGAAAAGTGCTCCCAAAACTGAGGAATTTAACTTTGCATGATAGTCCACATCTGCCGAGTAACAGTTAGCGCGTTTGGCCGCAATACCAGGTGGCCCGGATTCGATTCCCGGTTGGGACAAGTTATCTGGTTGAGGTTTTTTCCGAGGTTTTCCCTCAACCCAATAAGAGCAAATGCTGGGTAACTATTGGTGCTGGACACCGGACTCATTTCACCGGCATTATCAGCTTAATCTCATTCAGACGCTAAATAACCTCAGATGTTGACAAAGCGTCGTAAAATAACCTAATAAAATAAAATAAACATTTCATGATGTGGGAACTTTGACACCATTTTTCTCGGAAAGTATCGTAACCAGAAGGCTGAAATTAATATAGTCTACAATATCAATGTGATGGCACTGTACACAGTAGATTAAAAAAATTAAGGTTATTTCTATCTTCAGCAAAAATTAAAAAAAAAAATTGTAATAATTCCTAATCCAAAAAATGTTATCAATGATTTTTTTTTTTTTTGCCAACCGCTCAATAAGGGTAAAGGTAAAGGTATTCCCGTAACATGCCATGAAGGCACTTGGGGGGCATGGAAGTAGAGCCCCATGCTTTCCATGACCTCGGCACTAGAATGAGGTGGTGTGGTCGGCACCACGCTCTGACGGCCTTTTACCCCCGGGAAAGATCCGATACTCAATTTTATAGGAGGCTGAGTGAACCTCGGGGCCGTTCTGAAAGTTTGGCAACGAGAAAAAATTCTGTCACCACCTGGGATCGAACCCCGGACCTTCCAGTCCGTAGCCAGCTGCTCTACCAACTGAGCTACCCGCCAACCGCTCAATGGAATTTTAAATTTATTTAACCGGTTCTATGTATGTATGTATGTATGTATGTATGTATGTATTCAGACTGCAAATGGGTAAATACCAGGTGGCAATGGTAACTAATTACACTCAATAATGACAATTAATAAAAAATACAATTAATAATAATAATAGTAATAATAATAATAATAATAATAATAATAATAATAATACATGAAGGTATGTTACATATGCCCCACTTTTTCTATATTTGTATCTTTTATAACTTTGAGAAAAGTGTACCTAAATTTGAGGAATTTAACATTATAAGATATGGAAGTACAGTCTCCCCTTAAGTGATTAAGTGATCAGCGATTGCGATGTAACTATTAATTGATTAGTTCTTAATAAAGAAAACTGTGTAAAATAACAATGCAATAAAAGGAAACAATGATAAATTGAATTGTAGTAGTGGCAATAAAAAAGTATACAGTAGAACCGGTTCCCAGCCCGTTAGGGTAGCAGGGGGGTGAGTAAGTTTGCAGTATCAAGAAGGGAAAGTGTGTGACCTTGGCAACCATAAATGCTTGTGGATGACTGTAATGTTTATGTTCATCATTACTGTAAGGATCAACTATAGACGATTTCACGTTAAGAAAATAGTATTTGACATAAGGAGCTATTCCATCAAATGAACAGTTGCCATAGAAACGCTTATCTACCACATACAGTAGCTTCTACAATGTACTACGCAAAGCCCATAAAACCAATGTTTTTTTTTTCCCCCCCGAAGCAGTGAAAGGGAAGAGGTAGTGTATTAGGGCCGTAGTTTTCAACCATCTTACTCGTATGTTAAACAATTTTCATGGACACTACGATGTCATTTTTTAAAAATGTGCAACAGCAATTAAAGTTTTCTCAACCTTCTTTTCTTTATTGGTTTATTTTACGGTGTTTTATCAACTGCTATGGTTATCTAGTGTCTGAATGGGATGAAGGTGATAATGCCAGCGAAAGTCCACACCTGTGGAGTAAAGGCTAGTTCACAATACCCCGGGAACGGAAACGACAACGAGAACGAGAACGGAAATAATGTTAAAATAAGTATTTAACATTATTTCCGTTCTCGTTGTCGTTTCCGTTCCCGGTTTATTGTGAACCAGCCTTAACGGTCAGCGCGTCTGGCCGCAAAACCAGGTGGCCCGGGTTCGAATCTCGGTCGGGGCAAGTTACCTGGTTGAGGTTTTTTCTGGGGTTTTCCCTCAACCCAATACGAGCAAATGCTGGATAACTTTCGGTGCTAGATATCGGACTCATTTCACCGGCATTATCACCTTCATTTCATTCAGATGCTAAATAACCTAGATGTGATACAGCGTCGTAAAATAACCCAATTAAAAAAAAGCCAGCGAAATAAATCAAAAGCCCAGTGCCGAAAGTTACCCTAAATGGGTTGAAGGAAAACCTCGGGAAAACTTCAACCAGGTAATTTATCCGACCAGGATTCGAACCCTGGCACGCTCGTTTCACCACACACGTTAACAGTTACTCCACAACGGTAGACTATCGTACTTTTGTGCAAAGTCTTGTTCCCAACCTCCTCCAATATTTCAGAGAAATTGGCGCCTATGTTCTATCTAATCCAAGAATGTTACTACTAAGAAATTTAGAATGAAATACGAGGCTAAGTGAAAATTTCCTTATAATGTGCTGTCTTTTCGTGCGCAAAATCACAGGCAAACCCTTCCGCCCAGAAGGCGAGCTAGAATTCTAGTGATATTGGCAAGCCTGATATTCCTACGGAAAACTCCCCAGAACGCGTGTCTGTTTTGTTGTGTCGCCATGGCGCAGGTGGTTGTGCGCAAGTGTAGAGGGGCACGGGTTGGCAGGCAGGCACGAGGTCGGTCGTTCGGTCGCTTGCTCGACTGCCGCTAGCTAAAAGCCGAGCGTTCGGTAGGCTGCGATCCTGAGCTATCCGCCTTCCTTCAGTCAATGTTTGAGAGTCGCGGCGATAGGGCTTTCTGTGTCAGTTGCCGAGCAACGAACACTTAGCAACCAAACAAAAGTGTCACCATATTTTTATATGGCAAGTGGGAATATTCCTAGGTGTTAATTATGTAAAGCAGATCGCGTATTTTATTTCGGAACAAAAAAAAAAAAAGCAACTAATTTCTTAGTGAATTTTAAAAAAAAAAGTAGAAAGGTTATGTTTCTACTTTAGATGTGCGTCCACGTGAGAGTGTATGAAGAAATTATTTTTATTATGTGTTAACATCGAAAGAGGAGATAGAGATATTTTTTTATAAATGAAGATCGGAAACCGGTATTGTCAAACAAGTTGTTTTACCTCTTACTCTACGAATCCGGATGCAACAAAATGGCGGCGGTCGGTGGTGGAGTTTCGGCAGCCCCAGCAACAAGGCAGCAAGATTCCTGCCCACGGATGCAGCTTATTCTTCTGACGTGATATCCCTGTCGAAGATTCAATTCAACTTTCGCGAAGGAAGCAGAAATTCATAATCTGATAGCCTCCGAAGTGCCAACTTTTGTGATATTTTCAACAGCTTGTGTTACATTGTTGCAAACGTTGTCGCGGAGAAATACAAGTTACTGTCATTGTTGGGTAGTGCGATACTAGCGCCAGTTCCGCCGGCCTGTGATATATTGGCAGTTAAACAATTGAGCCGCGCTTTTGTTCCAACTCGATTTTTAGACGTAATAAGTGGATAGAAAGTGATTTGTGCGGGTGTGTGGATTGTGCAGTGTGGATTATGTACATTTTGAAGCAAGGTTTTTCATCTAGGTGTTACTGTTTCTACTAAAATACAGTCGGTGATTAGGTATCAACTCACAGGATACGGATAAACTTGGCTTCATGTGATAAGTTCATCTTCATCCCTTTCGTATGCACAACATTCTACAGAGTTGGATTGTGTGAAGAATTCGCCATTGAAGGTAAGGCCGTTTGAAATTGTAATGCGGAATAATCATGCTTTTTTTGTGCAAATTTATATGCACGATATTTTTTTGTCGAATTTTGTCCCTCTGCAGATATGTGTATTTGATGCGTGTCTAAATTATAGGTTTCTACTTCATGAAGTTATCGCCGATAAAACTGGGGGGGGGGGGGATATTTTCCCTCGGAATCTTCGTAATGGCTACTAGGTGATAGATGAGGATGCCTATTTAATGAATGTATCCCCCCTGAATAGCATTCATAGTGTAAAATCTTTCATTAGAAGTTACTAAAATAACCAATTTATAGATCGGTTTTATTTAATAACGCCATCAAGTGCTGAAGAGCGAGGTTGGACACGAAACTGACGACTAGGAAAGATTTCAAATAACCGTGTTTCCCGAAATATCGTTAAGAAACTGAAGAAAATCACGAATACTCCAGTATTGCCGGCTTTGCAAATTCATTACCGGATCCGAGAGGACCCCTCATTATTTTAACACACACAATAGGTAGCAGTTTACACTTTTCTGCGACTATTCTGTTTGCTTCATTTGTCTGTCGAAAAATACGATTTATATTATAGCCTGTCTGCAGTACTGTGTTAAACGATATTCTGTTATAATTTAAAACGAATATATGAGAAAATATAGCTTAAATAAAAACCGATTACAATTAGCAAACCTATAGCAAAAGTATTCTTTATGCAAAGTTTTGTTATATCCGATTAACTACTATGTATTTCTCTACATTTAAATTACAGAAGATATAAAATTAGCACACAGCATTACAATATGCAAGTCCTCAGTGGGATCCGAACCCGCGACTTTAACCTCTACGCAAAGCCATAGCTGGGCAGTAACTACGGTCGGCTTAAATTTCTATAGCTATTAATTCATTTTTTTGTTCGTCTTCTGTTTAATGATAACTGTCTTTCGTTTTTAAGAATAAGGCTAAATTTCATGAGAATGCATTTTCGAACTGAAAGAGAAAGTGATCTTGAAAAAAATAGCACATAACTTTGATGTAAGTTCGTTTACGCTTACAATAGAGGGAGAATGAGACAAAGGCTTATTAAGAGATATATTTTGGTACAATTTTCCATTTCTGATTAAATATAGATTGGTTATACGGAAGTTCTGAAGGTTGGGCTACCTCTGATTTCAGTTCATAAGGTGAAAAAGAAGCGATCTCGCAATTTGGACCGTTAAACTTGACACTGTATGTTCAGCCATTTGTAACACCCCAAAGTATATTATAATTAGTGTTTAATTTCACTTTTTCACTTGAAAAAGGAGGTATTTCAACGACGGCTGTTCCATATTTAATCAGAAGTGAAAAAAAAAATGATATTTTAATCCTCGAAATAATATCTTCCTAAATAAATTACATAAGAATACAAGATACTGTCATAAAACAGAAATACTGTACGTAATTGTGGCATTAAAAATTGTGTCCATTCATAATGCGAATTACCGATTTGTTGTTTCGCAATTGTGACGGCATTAGCTTTTTTTTCAAAACCATGAATACGCTACATTCAGCGATAACGTATCTACAATACAGGCCTGTTTTTGTACACGGATTACGGTTGACTGCATATCCCTTGTAATTTGCCGTAGTCTGCAGTAATTAGTGGGGAGGAGGGGTTCCATATTTCCCTATATGAATCGCTTAGTGGATTCTGCATAAAGAACTTACAATCCCGCAACCATGACAACGCCTGAAAATTCTATTGTCAGAAACGTTTATTTTGTCACAAGATTGCGTGTTATTTCTCGCACTAAATAGTGGATATATGAAAAGGAGGCGAGAAATCTGTCTTGATCACAGATAGCCGTTATTTGTAATGAACTACTGCGTTCATGTTTGTGACAAAAGTTGTTTGCTTTATTTGAAGGGTACACAGGAAAAGGAGACTCCTCAACATTTATCATGTTTTTAGAGATCTTTTTAAAGAAGAGAAATTCGCAATGTGTTTTTAAAAATATTTTGCAGGAGAAAAAAAAAAGCATTGTCACTTTTAATTCCCTTGATATCCAAAGCTACTTTCCCTATAATTTATTTTCATAATTTATGATGTAATGACTGAAATTATACCGAAATTAGATTTGAAAATCAAGGGACTTGATACATGGAGGAAAAATTGCAGAAACTGTGATACTTCCTATTGGGATGTTATCTGAAGATGCGTAAGAGGCAAGACACAAAGATTTACGAAAGTATACAGGTTAGATCACGCTAGGAAGTGATCTCGTGAGAAAGAGTGACAATGCTTTTTTCTTTCCCCTGCAAAATCTTATTAAAACACAAAGCGGATTTTGGAGACGCGCCGACGAAATGTTAATTATCAGATCAGACTTTAATTTACCGTAATTGAAACTTTATCTATTTTGATAATTTTTCAGGCAGTTCACCTTATATAATAGACTTTACTAGTAAACAACCGAAACTTTATTTTTCACTTTCAAAACATGATTCAGTATAATCAAATTAAACCTGTGTACAATGTAAAAAGGGATCACTTGAGTTAATTGCACATCTTTTTATTTCATTAGGCCTACACGGTTTTGTCCTTTAAGTTAGATAACACGATTATTCGTGTAGGAGATTACAATTGAATTTGGTTATCAACGTATCTTATGCGATAGGCGTGTTCGCCTGCTGATCTGGAGCTGTCCTCGGGCATGGGTTTGATTTACACTCGGTCTGTTTCTTGGTTGTGTTTTTTTTTCGACTTTTGCAGAACTGTAAGGCGAATGTTAGGTAATCCTGTAGCGAATCCTCGGCCTCATCTCGATAAAAATACCATTTCCCAGTCTTCAGTTCTATCGACGTCAAATAACCTAGTAGTTGATACAATATCGTTAAATAACACACCTAAAATAATATAATTTTGCTGCTTCTCTTTTACGAATTCTTGTAATATACAATAGGATATTATTTCTTCTGAGCTGTGTTGTTGGTAGCAATTGCATCTTCCTATACCTTAAATCAGCTTATTTGCTTTGTTTCAGGGGTAAGCTTATTTCGATTAATCTCATGTTCCTTCGTTTGTCGTTGCGAAGTCTCTGTAGTTTTCAAACTTTTTTCTGATTCCACGTATGGCTAAGAAAGCCTTTCGGAATATTTTCATTTTCTCCCATAGCACGCATCCTATATCTTCATACACAGAATAATGGTGACAATCAGCATCTTTTCTGCATTGCATAGGTAAAAGATAACACAAATTAATCCGTAGAGATAGGGATCTTGGTCAACGACAAATACAGCCCCTACCAAAAGTTTAAGGACACCCCTCCATAAGTGATGTTTCACTCCTGTCATACTTATGTAAAACCTCCTGTTGTTTATACAGGGGCCAGATGCCTGTGAAAAGTGAAGTATTTACTGTCTATCTTTAAAACTGTGGATTACAATAGCTATAACAATTTCTGTTATGGAACTTATTGAAAAATTACATATTTTGTAGGAAAAAAAATTAATTATTCCAGAATGGGTTGACTTAGATCAATGAATTTTGGAATGTAGTTAGAAATTATCTCCAGTCATTTTACCACATTCCAATAATCTGCCACTTCTCGTCCATACTCACTGAATTTCAACTTAATTTCATTTTTCTGAAGGAAGAAATCCAACCTTTCCACACTTGTAGCATACTCCACAGCTGATTACTAAAAATTGAGGGAATAAGCTGATTGACCAATGTTACCAACTCCCAATTTTATGATGTAAATGACAGTGGTGAACCCGGATCCATTTGCTGTGAATTTCAAGCTCAATATTTTAGAAAATAGGTAGCAATTTTTCCTAAAGGAAAACAAAATCTAGATTACAATACCTGCACGAACTGTCACAAAAATTTGTAAGCGAAAAGCTATAATTGCACAAAAAACCTTTCAGATATGTCTAGCTCTGTCCCAAAATTCACTGACCTAAGTCAACCCATTCTGGAGTAATTAATTTTTTTCCTACAAAATATGTATTTTTCAATAATTTTTATAACACAAAAATTGTTATAGCCACAGTTTGGAAGATAGGCAGATAGGGTTTACAGTAAAAACATTAGGCCTACTTTTCACAGGCATTTGATCCCTGTATAAACATCAGGGGGTTTCACATAACTATAAAGACAGGAGTGAAACATCACTTTGAAGGAGTGTCCTAAAAGTTTGGTAGAGGCTGAATGTATATGCATGTCGGTGTTCTGCTATATTTTAATTGTGTTTCATTCTGAAACCCGCTAGAAACATTTTTTTCTATTTTTATTTATTTATTTTGCTAATAATTGTAACATAAAATATAATATAAACAGAAGAACCTTAGCTCGCCCCCTCAGGGGTGGGTTCCTGAATTGAAATTAAGAAGTATATAATACAATTTGTCGATGTCTGCTACGCAATAAGAATATAAGGCTAAATTTAAATTTAAAATTTTTCAATTTTTATAAAATCCATACATAACTTTTTAAATTTAATATTAGAACTATTAGAATTGACAAGATTAGGATATTTAAATATAAATTTGTTATATATTCTTGGGCCTAAATTACTACTATGATTAAATACTGTAGCAGTGTTGCATTTTGGTTCAAACAATCTTAAAGAATTCATACTTTTTGTTTCATAAGTATGAGAATACAATTCAAAATTATTTCGATTTTCATGTAAGCCTACGAATATTATTAATACAATATAATAAATTTGTCTTATTTTAAGGACATTAAAGTCTAAAAACAATTTTTGAAATAGGAAATCAGTAGGTTTATGAAGACATATTTTAATTATTTTCTTCTGTAATAAATAAAGTGGATTAAAATTGAATTTAAATAAGCTACCCCACCCTATAATTCCATACATAATTACCCATTGAAATAAAGTTAAATATATTGTGTGTAATGAACTTATTGACAAGTAATTTACCGTGTGGCTTTGCCATTTTGGTGTTCGTTTCCATCACTAGCTTGTACAATATACACCTATTTCTTCAGAACTATTAACAATAATATCTCAGAAGGTCATCACAGCTAAATATCAAAGTCATTCAGTAACAACAATCACAATCAAAACAGTAGGTTATTGCATTAATTATTTCACAGCTGGTTGTAACAAACCAACATAATAGCAATTAATTAAAGTTTTTATGCAGAACGGTAGCCTTTATAATGAATCCCGTTCTTTAATGAATCGGTGTAATGCAATGGGTACGTTCTTTTTTTTGTATGGAAATATTTGAAGCCTATAAGTTATACAGTAATTTCCTGGATCAAAATGAAAGTCCTCAGTTTTAGCTACAGATGGTGTTCACATCGCGATTTGTAATAAAAATACAATAAGCTCCTTTTTCCCGTATGTCCTTCACTTGTCAGAATTTTATATAATAATAATAATAATAATAATAATAATAATAATAATAATAATTCTTTATTTATACTGGCAGAGTTAAGGCCATAGGGCCTTCTCTTATATTCTACCAGGTCAAAGTATACAAGCAGTATTCATTTATGGAAGACACTATTCAAAGCCACTGAAGTAATGGTAATGCTACTGATTTTGATGATGATGATGATGATGATGATGATGATGATGCAGTGGTGGAATTGTATTGGCAGGTGAAAAATAGCCTTACTTATAATAGGCGTTCAGAGCTAAAGTAGATCAAGTCACAAATTTTCATAAATTGGGTTTAATTCGTGTTCTGATTATGTGAAGTTGGATCTTTTCTCAGCAGTAAGTTAATGGATCAAGTCTTAATTCCGGTAGATGACATCAGTCACTTCTGGCTGAGATCATTTGTTCACGATGTTCTGAGCCGTAGTGGATCAAGTCACCAAAGCGTTGCATCAGTTAACATCACAACTGTTTATATTTTATAAATCTAGAATTTGAGAATGGAGCAATAACGTTATTGCTAGTGAAATTAGGTAATCCACTAGAGCAAGTCATATTGTCTCAAAACTACGTCTCATGGACTTGATCCACTTCAGCTCTGAACGCCATTATGAAGAAAACAGGGCCTACAGTAATTACAAAGATGCTTTACATTTTGAAGATCGTATAAGAATGCTGATAAAATGATGAAGATGATGATGATGATGATTGGGGCGTCCCAAAGATCGTCTTCCATGTGGTATATAGCGGAGAATTTGTCTTGGGAGCCTGGAACGGTCCATCCTATTGACATGGTTAAACCATTTTTATAGGACATTATGTGCTTTTAATCTCTGAACAAAATAACCCCGACTGACACAAACGACGATTGTGATGATGATCACAGATATAATAATAATAATAATAATAATAATAATAATAACACATAAGGAGACATTTCGGAAAGCATATGTTAAAAGAAACTCAAGTCACATTACACAACACTACAGTAAAACAAATGCTAAAATTTCGCAGTGAAACATGGGTCATAAAGCACAGAGAGAAATCTAGAATATAGCCGGCTTAAATGATATTTCTGAGACCAATTTTAAGATTTGCAATATTAGACCACCAGAGGAATAGAGCAAAACTAAAGGTTAAAAATATAATAACAGAAATAGTAGACTACAGAGAGAAATGGAAACAACATGGTGGAAGAATGCAAAATTCCCGTTATCTAAAGGCAACTAACTCTATCGTACAGACCAATAGGACGAAGAGATCAGGGAAGACTACAAACAAGATGGTTAGAACAGTGAACGGAAACAGACAAAAGTGTCTAAACCGGAAAGTCAGAAAAAGAAGAAGAAGAAAAGGAAGATAATAATTACATTCTGCATGGCCAAAATGTTTACACCTCGCGATAAAATATAATAGCTCAGATATTGCAATATGTAATTCACATGTGTCCTATATATTATGTTGTTGTTGTTTAGTCAACTTTCAGAAGATAGGTCAGAACATCACAACTGATACCAATAAGGCACCACCTATGAGGCAACTAAGCCAGGAGATAATGGAAAAGGGTGGCCAGTTTCTTTCCCCCTCCATTCATACATCGCCGACTAGCTACATATATATATATATATATATAGTTGGATATTTAACGATGCTGTATCATCTACTAGATTATTAAGCGTCGATGGTGATAATGAGATGGCATTTGATGAAATGAGGCCGAGATTCGCCATAGGTTACCTGACATTTGCCTTACGGTTGGGGAAAAAAAGACCAGGTAATCAGCCCAAGCGGGAATCGATCCCCCTCCCGAGCGCAACTCCGGATCAGCATAATTCAGATATTAAATGTTAAAAAATTATCTCCTGGCCTAGTTGCCTCATAAGTGGTGTCTTATTGGTATCACTTGTGAGGTTCAGATCTGTCTTCGGAATGTTGAATAAACAACAACAATTTTATTGATGTTGATGTTGTTTTACAGTAAGTATGACCAGAACTTTGTGTGTAAGAGAAATTAATAATTGGGGTCACCAATGTAGCTTAGGCTGCAGCGCTTTTGTCTGCTAATTCGGAATTGCATTCGGGCGTAGGTTCGATTTCTGCTTGTACTGTTTACGGTTGGGTTTTCCGAGGTTTTCCCCAAACTAGATCAAGGTAAATGTCAGGTAATCACGTGGCGAATCCTCGGCCTGATCTTGTCTTATACCATCTTTCTATCACCAATTACATCGAAGCTAAATAACCTAGTAGTTGTTACAGCGTCGTTGCAATTGAAACAGACCGAATATAAGATATGGAAACTGAGTTCCTGTCGGGAATTATAACTTACTTTTATTTTAATTTGTTAGGCCTATATACCGCAAAGTTTAGGACAAATCTCATGTCAGAGTTACCGAGGCAGACAAACGTTTTGTGATTACAAAATGTGTTTTAATGTGGAAATGTTCATAACCCTCGGAAGTGTTGTAGAAAAAAAATACGTATCGCTTTACGAATGTACTGAGGAGAAGAAAGATGGCTTGCAGTCTGCAGTGAATTTTTTATGTGCAATAGCTGCTATACGCCTGGAAACAGGTTTCCCTTATTACGGCACTGTTCGAAAAGTGACATGGAGAAGCAACAGCCCGCTTAGCGGTGGTCAGCGCTTTAGTTTTCGGCAACAAAATCTCTCGACTTACATATTAGCCTACTTTACAATTATGTAATTTATTGGCTTATCTTATAATAAGTGTCCGAAATGTTGACTGCCGGAATTAAAGCACAACACTTTTTGTACAATTTTCGTAATATAGACGTCATAAATAACAATTGTTGTAGTGTGTACTGCAATGCCACGAACTATAATGAATTGCATTGAATGGAAGTCAGCTGTATACTAATACTCTAATCTTGACGTTTCTTCAGCCTGTGTTGTGTGTCCATGCTACGTAAACAAAACCTTCCTACGATCGATTCAGGGGAAATGTACACACTTTTCTCGATCTTGAACAGTAAAAAAGACCGACAGCATACACCTGAAGAAACTTGTTTCCTAGTTTTCTAGCAAACACACTTTATTTTTATTTTGTATTCTGCTTCAAAATCAAACCTGTTTTTTTTTTACATTTTTGTGTAACTTACTCTGCCCTGAAGTATACTGAAGTATTTCAAGATACCGTACTACAATACATACTTTGTTCCTAGGTGCATCACTAAGGCCCAATTGTATAAAACTCCCTGACTAAAGATCAACTTTGATCGTAGCTCGAAAAGTGAACCGAGTTCAGACACTTCTTCTATTGTATAAAACTTTTCTGCGATCAAATTATCTTAGTTCAAATGCAATCTAAGTTTACGTGAAAAGGATCTGGCAACATCGCATAAACAGGTGAAATACGTGATGCGCGGACCATGTTATACAGGTTTGTTCAGTGTTGCCAATCTAGCGACTTTAACTCTTTTTCAACAACAATTTCTTTTAACTTTTATATTGCTTAAATAGGGATTTAGTGACCTTTTTAGCACCCCAATAGTGACAAAATTTAATCTTTCTTTGTTGACAATGAAAAATCTAGCGACTTTACAACTACTTTTTGGCGACTTTCCGTATACTCTGTTGGAGACACTGGTTTTTTGTGCAATGTAAATAATGGCGGACAATGAAGGTTGACTGTTCTCCGAGTTGTTAACATGTTATGGTGTTTGATACTGCTAAACATAATAAATCTTTATAAAACGACAATTTTCGTTTAGTAATACAGTAAATTGAAAGTTTATGATGTACCTATCATATCCATTAATAATTAATGGTTGTTATAAACATAATATAATTATAGGTTATGTTATTTGATCCTGCTGAACACGATAGAGCCATATAAAATATAAGATTGTTTGTGTATTAAGGCAAGAAATTGAAAGAAATATATATATAAATGTAAGCTTACCTATCATATCTATTGATATTAATAATAATGGATATTTTATTTGCACAATCTGTCACTCGTATATTTCAAACAGAAAAGAAATAACTGAACTTGGATCATCTAACTTAATCGGAGAAATTTCTTCAGTCAAAGTTGACTTTAGTTTGAGACAAATAATTAATCTCAGATTAGACTTTATACAACACAAAATTCCAAGTTCAGCTGAAACAAGGATCAATTTAACCTCTGATATAAGATTAAATGGTTTATACAATCGGGCCTTGGAATCCGGGGATATTTGTAGACACAGGTAACCAAAATTTAAAAAGTATGCGTCGAGGATGAATCAGGTACTAAGGTGATCATTTTTGTAAGAGTTTTATTATTAGTACTAGGAACCGATGAAAAGTTTCAGGCGTAAGTCAAAAGAAAATATAAAATAAAGCGAAAATATATTCGTACATACAACACTTTCCCTCATCTCATATTCCCCATGATCTCCGTTGAAATTTTAAACTGTATTTTATATCTCTTGTAAGGTATGAGTTGAAATTTCGCACTATATATCGATGGCTGAGAACCAGACTATTCTAAGTCCAACTTTTTGTAAGAAAGAAATCTGTGTTACATTGTGTTCCAGTTCTTGTCTGTAATTATATATGAATCGAACAAAATCTATACTAATAATAAATCTGTAGCCGAAATTTTTCTGGTAATTTTCGATTTTCCAAAAATAATTGGTCCTAACATATATAATTAACCGCTCTGAAACCGAAAATCGCTTTTTTGAAATTTTTTTTGTATGTCTGTCTGTCTGGATGTTTGTTACTTTCTCACGCGATAATGGCTGAACCGATTTATATGAAAATTGGAATATAAATTAAGTTCGTTGTAACTTAGAATTTAGGCTATATGGCATTCAAAATATTTTATTTAAAAGGAGGGTTATAAGGGGGCTTGAATCAAATAAATCGAAATATCTCCCTTATTATTAATTTTCATGAAAAATATTACATAACAAAAGCTTCTTTAAAAATAATTTCCGGTAAGTTTTATTCCATGTAAAATTTTGATAGGATTGATATTTAATGAGATAAATGAGTTTCAAAATTACAATAACAACGCCATCTAAGGCAGTGTAATGAAATAAAAAACAAATGACTTTGTCTATAAGGGGCCTTGGACAACAATCGAAAGCTATGAAACATACTGTAGCCTACAGAGAATGTTTCTGTGTTTGTATGAAGTAATATCGGAAGCTAAATTAACCGATTTGTATAATTAATTATTAATTCACCATTGGAAAGTGTAGTTTCTCTAGATGGACATAATGCTATAATGTTATTACAGTAACTTCTGAGTGAATCGAGGACAGGTAAGATTAAAATAGCTTCTTATGCACAGAAAACTTGATAGGCATTCGTTTCCTGTATTTCCTAAAATAATTTTATGACCAAATGAGTGGTCTCTGGATCAAAATGATCGCATTTTAATTTTTTTAATACAATTTAAGTAACATAATAAACGATTTATCATTTTATCAAACACGAATGGTCCCTGGATCAAATGTCCTATTTTAATTATCTAATTACTTTATATTTATTTCTAACGGGTGCAGCGGAGCGCAAGGGTACGGCTAGTTGTAAATATTCCTCTCCATAAGGTTGCTATGAAGCTGTTTCATGAAGCTTTGAATGTCAGGAGCTGAAAATAGCTGGCTCTCCTGAAAAAAAAAAAATAGTAAAATGGACTTGGAACAGTCTGGTTCTGAGCCATCGATACACTGTATTGTATGTTTCAACATCTCATTTCTTCGTAACTTTTTCATAAGCTCAGAAGTACATTTGTGTCTACGATGTACGCCTCAAAGTTCCAACACCTCTTTTTGTAAAGGTTAAGATAGAATAATTATAGCATAGTTATATGAATGTTACAAGTATTCTTCACTTTTATGTGCTGGGAATTCATTGTAAATTATAGCAGAATGTAGAATTGCATATACATCATGCAGAGAAAACAAACTATTTTACATTAAGTATAATTAACATTTTTTCTTGTGGAATTTTTATTTCATTACCTTTTAAAATGTAGAACATGCGAAAAAGATGATATCTTGTAATCTAAATAATTCTTCACTGTATGAGAAGAAGAACAATTTTGAGAACCGGTAATTAAATGTTACGTATTTGTAAAAAATATAAGTAGGCATACTATATATACACACATAACCTTCATTTTAATTATATTTCCACACATCCTATTATACATGCATTATTACGCAACAACGACAAAAAAGTTGAGCGACGAAAATGGCGGTTTAGGTCCCGTTTTGCTGTTGAAAAGGATAATGCGAAAAAACTGTGGTGTCTGTTTTCATGTTTGAATTCATAATAAGGTTTATGAAAGGAGGGCATCACTAAATTTGTATTCGAAAAAGGGTAGAGGTGAGAACATTGTCCCCCAGGTTTTGTAAAGCGTATTATGAGAACTACAAATGTGGAGGTCATTTTTTCATTACGTAAATTCTATACAAAAGGAATTTTTATTCATTGTTATTGTCTGATGGTTATTGTATCTGTCTAGATCGAAAACAGTTTGTGTGCATGGTGAATTAAAAAAAAAGAGGCTGTTTCATTTCGGATTACATACCTATTTTTAATTCAGATTTTTACTCAGTTTTTTTTTTGTGTTTTATAGAATTGTATCGACGTAGAGGCGTAACGAAATCATAGCGAGCGAATGATAGGGTGGATTTTCTCTCGCTAGCCCTCTTTTTGAATTCCATTTGCGTAGTGTTTTAGCATGGGCATTAATTACAAGTTTGGGAGAATGCAGGCTACACACTGATTAGTCTTTCGACTTGTGCTACAACCGTGACAATTTTACATCACAGGAATGCGTTTCATTCATTGGATTTGCGCTTGTGGATTGTTTCAGTTCTAGTGCTATGTTAGGAACTTTATGTACCTAGCTATTTTGTTTTAATGCTTGTATCTGCAGAATTTTTTTACATCAAATCTATACAAAATATTTACGTTAGTTATATTTTTTATATAACCTATGCACAATATATTATTTTTGTGCGAGATCGTGCGTATTTGCTTGTTTTCCGCACAGAACCAATACGCGGTAAGTGTGAAATACCACATTCAGTATTCCCAACGTAACACACATAGCAATTTCCTTATTCTTACCGCTTAAGCGCGACATTCATTTTACTGCTTTAGGCTTTTAACATATTATTTTTAGAGACGTTTAACATAGTAATAATTATAAATTGGAAACTTACCACTGCAATTTCACCTAAATTGCACTGTTAATTATTGTTTTTAAATATTTGCAAAAATTAAGTAAAGTCTACTACTCCACGAAAGCTATTGTATTCCTGATACAAGTAACATTAAGGAAGCCGTGAAAAAATCAACAAGTCTCCAGATGCCGATGTTATTACTGCAATATGTTATATAAATAATATTGTTAAAATACTAAAATGAAAAAATAAATCACTACATAACCTTACCGTTTGTTTTAAGTTCGCATTTATAGGCTGGGGGAAAAAAAAGACAGACATATCACGGCCTGCTGGAGTATAGATAAGTATTATTGTTTTCTAAAGTTGCCATCATTAAACAGAAACCAAGATGGAGATTTCATTGCAACTAATTAGAAATTCGTCTTTCAGGTATGTTATAAACGATATTCGCACAAAATAATGTACGATACACGAGCGGTATGTTTGTTTTCATGTTCTCGGAAATTAAAAAAGCTCAACTACGTTTCGCTTTTTCAATCTTTTCTTCGAACATGAAAACGTCAACATACCGCTCTTGTAACGTATATTACTATTGTGAGGCAGGCAAGGTATTTCACAAGAGAATACGTCTAAATACATTTACCGTAAAGACAGGCTGTATGCATCAATCATTATTATTAGAAAACAAGCGTATCTTGTCCACATGTGTAGTATTTTTCATAACTGTAAAAATAATCGGTTATTTCTTATCGATAATGTATAACTCGTAGGAGAAGAGTTTAAGATTAGGCCTACAATGAAAATATCTATTTCGGTTACAATTTTTTATTGTGTTTGAAATGGAGGGACCAATATAATACAGGCATTCCACGAAAATACATTTTTATCCGTTCCGTTATTTTTGTTATTTTCTTGAATCGTTTTTAATGTAATCGATTATACAGTGTTACACAGTATGGAATATTATTAGCAACTTTAAAGTTTTTAATTTTACCGGTGCGTACTGTAAAATGATTATATAGGCTTACAAAAGTTGGAAATAATTGCTAGCGTTAATATATATATATATATATATATATATATATATATATATTCAAGTAGGCCTATAATGGTGTAACGGAAACGTTTTAAAATAACATTATGTAATAATATTTACAATATTTACATATTTGGAGTCTGCATTAAATTTTATCTATAAAAACATAAGCATTTCATTCATGCAAAGGCATATAGCTACTTTCTAAATAATGTTACTTAAATTTCTTTCAACGACCTTAAAATCACATACATAAGATGTAATCGTATTCGCATAGAGTAGGTCATGAAACTATGCAAAACATGAATATCATGACACGGCCGACTTGATGCTCCCTTCGGCCGTGATCGTGAACAGAAAAATCATTGAAATAAATCAACAATGAAACATTTTCATTCTTGAGCTGAAAATCGTTCATCATTTTTTTCTCACTGTAGGAGAAAGGATAGATATCTTAACAGTAAAATTATTTTAGTTATGAGGACAGAACAAGAAATCAACAAAGCGTATCTGAAAAACAGGACAATTATAACAGTTTCGAAAATAGTGCAAAAGTTCAAAACGAGAAAGGAAGAATAGAAGTTCTTGTTGTGATGTTAGGTTCGTCTTTCATTGAATGTTTGCATTATTATTTTCTGACTCTATTCCCAAAACCAACTACTAAGTTATTAGAACTTATTCTTTTCTTCTCAGTGGAACGATTTTCAGCTCTGGGATGAACAATTTTTATTGCTGATCTACGAGTATTTTATCTAATGTTTTTTGTTTGTATTATTGTTTTGGCCTAGGTTCGTGTCCTATTCTACATAAATATACACCTACATATTTTGTATAAGTTTTAAAGCCGCTGAACAAAATTAATATTTAAGTAACATGAATGGAAGATGTCCGTATACATAAAACTTAAAGTAGATTCCAAATATTAAAAAAAATAATATGATTGTAATTTAAAATATTCTCTCTGTTACAATTTGTATGCCGAACATAGGCCTACTATATTATGTATGTTTATATAACTGGCATATTACTTGATTTATTTCCAACAGCTTTGGTATATGACATTTATTTACGCTAAAATAAACACTGTGAATTCACGAGCAATATCCCATAATTTTTATGGTCTGTATATTACTGAACTACTGAAATTGTAGGCGACTGTTAGTTATTTTTATTACTCCAAAGTTCGTCAAATAAAAGTTAACTTTTTAAATTTGCTAAATTGTTTTATGCTTAGGCCTATTTTTTGTGTAAAACTATAGCCCTAGCATACATATGTAAAATAGGGCTACCCCCCATTGGAGATATAATAATAATAATTTAAATTGAAAAAGTAGCAATTTGTAATTTATACAATGAATTCATTCCCTCATTAAAAATAAAATGGGATGAAACAACAGTACCAAAAATTAGTAACTACAAACAGTAACCTAATATTTTTCGCAAAGTAATAATGGAAGTGAATTGTTACGTAAAACGTGAATTCAGTAGGTAGGTCTATGTGAGCATCTTAATAGCCTCTTAATACTCAGTCATCGCATCGTTTCGTTTTTAATTTTTCCATATCCACGTTGATGTATTTCTTCTTCCTAGCAGGTTATGTATTTACTAAATTTGTCGACCATAACTTCATCACATTATAACCATCCTAAAATATTCTTTAATCTTCTTTTTCCATTCTTGTTACGATCTATTCGATCTTAATTGCCAAGTTTTAGTATCATTTTAATTAAATCATTTTCTTTTCGGCAATTTTCTGACCATTTCAGAGAACATTTGAACTTAAAAACAATTAACAGCTAAAAAAGAAAAGGAATCATTTTCTGTAATAGTTAGAGCAAAAAGATCTATGCTGTAGGAGCCATAAAAAGGAGCCTTACGCCACAAATTGTCAATTAATTTAGTGTATCAACTGCACCCCATGATGTGATATGTTTTGCTGTGTTCTGCTAATCAAGCTTGCATATTATGCGGCAAGATCGCGGCTCCCGTGGAGTCTGAAACTGGTATTACACCGAGATGGACATTTCATTATGGCTGTGCTTAAAATAGAGTGGGCCACGATACTGCTAGGAGTGACGTGGTTGGTTGGCTTAGTAATTCAACTGTAGGGAAGAGCGTCTAGTCTTCCAGGACTGCTTTTTGAAATTATTGTTGGCATTGAACAGCCAAGAAAAGAATACTTTAAACTTTGCACAGGACAGTTTTATTTAAATTCAACTTGGAATTTTATTTCCCAGTTCTGTAAATTTGACGCTGCGTGAGAGGCACCGTGGAGTTCTTTAATTCCGCCAAGGGAATGAATATCGTTTTATATTGACTCTTGCCGCTTCTCCGTCCATAAGCCCTCGTTTTGACAGTCTGCCTTACCCAATCCTCTTTTCTCTATCACCCTTTGTATACCAGTACACCATTCCTGTCGGAGTTTTTCTCTTTTTCTGCTTTCTAAGAAGTTTCCAGTTCATTGCTCATTTGAGTAGCCTATTTTCTTTCTTGCATTGTACGCGACCAGACCATTATTCTAGTTGTTTCTTTTCAATTTTATGCATTATATTATTATTTATCCTTATGCTCACTAACATCATCGTCATATTCAAGCATCAGACTCAGGCTGTACCTCTACAGGAGCCCAAGAATGCTTGAATAAATCTACAGTAAAATCCCGATTATCCATCACCGTATTAATCGATTGGTGGATTATCCGACTGTTTTTCTCTCTCGCTCTTTTTGTTTTTCCGAAAAAAAAAAAATATGAGTACTGTACAGTAATGGCAAAAAAACCCGGACCGACCCTTGTAGCTGATTTCAGAGCCTTGTTCACTCCAGAGCACGATAGACTGGTAACTAAGACTTTCGTGGTTCGAATCCTGCCTGGAAAGGAAACTTTTTTTTGTTCCTTATTCAGATTTATTCCCAATACTTTTCGATTGCAGCGATATTTTACTACTTAATTAACTTATTATTCCCAGAACATTAATTTTACTAGCAATCGAAAAGTATTGGGAATACATTTGAATAAGGAACAAAAAAAAAAAAGTTTCCTTCCAAGGCAGGATTCGAACCACGAAAGTCTTAGTTACCAGTCTATCGTGCTCTGGAGTGAACAAGGCTCTGCAATCAGCTACAAGGGTCGGTCCGGTTTTTTTTTTTTTTTTTTTTTGCCACTACTGTACATTATATTAGTACGACTTTTTTTCTAAAGTGTGTTTATTTATAAATCTTCACCCTAACGCAGTATGATCTAGTCTTCGAGTGGTCGTACTATGCAAAATGTGTTCCACAGGTGTCAAAAGAAAACGTATTTGCTACGAAAAAAAAAAAGTGCAAGTAATTGAGTGGTTTGGGAAATGAGAAACTGTCTCATCACAATACGAGATAGGAATTACAACTGTGCGCGATTTAATGAAAAACAAAATATAAAGTGCATCAAATTTGTAAATCTACAACATGAGACCTCTACTATTCCTGTCTTTCCACAGACAGCTGTCATAAGGAGTTTCCTTGGTCGTTGAAAACTAGACTTTAATTGGTGAACTTATGATCCACTACCTAGCGTGTTAGAAGAAAAGACCAAACTGTATAATGCACTTAGTAGTTTATGAATACCTTTTATAGTACGGATTATCCGATTTTTTGATTAACCGTTCACTCCACTCACTTCATTATCACGGATAATATAGGTTCTACTGTATTTCAAATATCGATATTGATGTAATGTTTATTCATTTTCAGTGTGATATCCTGTTTTGTTTTAGCTGCAGAAAATCGGGACATAGGCAACCCTGTGTAGCACTAATGAAAAATTTTGTACTTTCGACGGTCATAGCTTCGAACGCTGTTTGTATCTTCGCTGGCAGCGTCTTGTCTTAAGTGGAGGCCAGGAGCCATATAGACCATACAGTCATTGGTTGGAATCCCGCCTGAGGCATGTCGTTATAATTGTCGTATCCTGTTTTGTCTTCGGTAGTTATCGATGTCGTGTTGACCTTACGGGACGGAAATTCCACCGTGTGTTCGACTAGTATGTTAGATCTAGAAAGACGTTGATATAACTATGGCTTTTGAAGGACTGTAACGTCAAAAGAGAATTCAATATTAAGTATAGCTTTGATAATATTGTAGATTGCAATACTTTTCGAGGACTGAAATGTATGTCCGTTACTAATACTACCGTCTTTGTTCACAGTGTGGGATTTATAAAATTAGGGCCTCCAGGTTACCCTTGGTTTTAGGCCCTGCCATTATTATTATTATTATTATTATTATTATTATTATTATTTTTTATTTATTTTTTTTTCAAGAAAAAATAAAATTAGACATTCAAATTTTACGAGAAATTTCGAGATACAAAATTTTACATTACCGTACATCAAAACACAGCAGTTAAAATGGAACGGCCACGTTCAGCAGATGGAGGAAGAACGACTGCCAAAATGTAAATTGGAGTGGAAACCCGAAGGAAGAAGATTCAGGGGAAGACCTAAAGTTTCCTGGAGCGAAGGCATTTATGATGCCGTGAAGGAAAGACAGCTGCATATTGGAGATTGGATGGATAGAAGGCTATGGCTATTAGGAATCGGAAGAGTCATTGATATTAAATAACCTTTATAGACCTATTATTATTATTATTATTATTATTATTATTATTATTATTATTAACAATAACAACAAATCTTGGAATGTAGGCTTTCACGGGCGGCGTTACACTATAGATCGATGTTATTCGGGCTAAAGGGCCGTGGTCTGTTGGCGCTGTTGCTACCATACGTTTCATCTGCTGCTACGGCAGACATCGTCAGTGGTCCCACCAATAGCTCCAAATAAGAACAAACAAATTTTATTATTTCTGTCCCTTCAGCTGCTCATATTTTTTTCAACACAGATTTCCGAAAATTTATTTATTTTTGTGGTTGTATTAAATTATGTAGCCATGGCACCGCCGTCTTCTATATTGGAAACCTGGGACTACAATTGCAAGTCATTAGTGACAAAAATAAAGTGATAATATAAAATGGACAGTATTACAGTGATAGATGGTTCTGATTGGTTGAAATTCAACGAATTCTTACACTCCATTGGCGAATTGGTACCTGAGCGAAATAGGCTTAATTTAGGCCTAATATTCATCTATTAGTATTCTTCACCTAACGTAATTAGGAATATTAAATCCAGACTTGTGACATGGGCAATACATGTAGCAATCTGTATAAAATTAAAATTGGAAAATTGAATACATTAAAAAAAAGAAACAACTTACTAAAAATAATAATATTTTTTGGATTCAGTTTTGTCAGGCCTTATCTTCAGAAGTAACATTTTTGACTTAATGTGTTTCGCTTGTAAGCCCATATCCCTCCTTTCCATTGGCTTGTACTGTTGTACCAGTCCCTCTATTCTCAAAATATGATTTCTACTCTGTGATCTGTATCTTTCTTTGTCCTCTACAAGTCTACATAATTGGTTTCCCCAAGCATGTTTCTTATACTCTCAACGGTCTTAAGAATTTCATTTGTTGAGCTTCTTATCGTCTATAAATACTTACTTACTTACTGGCTTTTAAGGAACCCGGAGATTCATTGCCGCCCTCACATAAGCCCGCCATTGGTCCCTATCCTGAGCAAGATTAATCCAGTCTCTATCATCATATCCCACCTCCCACAAATCCATTTTAATATTATCTTCCCATCTACGTCTCGGCCTTCCCAAAGATCTCTTTCCCTCCGGCCTCCCAACTAACACTCTATATGCATTTATGGATTCGCCCATACGTGCTACATGCCCTGCTCATCTCAAACGTCTGGATTTAATGTTCCTAATTATGTCAGGTGAAGAATACAATGCGTACAGTTCTGCGTTGTGTAACTTTCTCCATTCTCCTGTAACTTCATCCCTCTTAGCCCCAAATATTTTCCTAAGCACCTTATTCTCAAACACCCTTAACTTATGTTCCTCTCTCAAAGTGAGAGTCCAAGTTTCACAACCATAAACAACAACCGGTAGTATAACTGTTTTATAAATTCTAACTTTCAAATTTTTTGACAGCAGGCTGGATGATAAAAGCTTCTCAACCGAATAATAACAGGCATTTCCCATATTTATTCTGCGTTTAATTTCCTCTCCAGTATCATTTATATTTGTTACTGTTGCTCCCAGATATTTGAACTTCTCCACCTCTTCGAAAGATAAATTTCCAATTTTTATATTTCCATTTCGTACAATATTCTCGTCACGAGACATAAGATCGTCTATAAATAAGAAAATAAAGAAATGCATAGAGAAAGATGGAAAGCAAGAAAAATAATTTTGCAAATACATGAGTATCCATTTGACATTTTATGAAGCATATGTCAACTGCTGTAGCAATAAAGTCTTCTATGGAATAATTGTTGGTTTTAGAAAATTCTCTAGTGTGACATGATGACAGCATTGCGATTCCTAAACAATTTAAACCATTTGAATAATTAAAATTGTTTGTTTTACTTTTTTCTGCCGCCTCTGCTAGCAAAATTACTCCTCTCACAAAATATTTACAACTTCAATTGTGCATTCCATTCTCGTTGATGGAACAGCACACAGCGGTTTGTGTATTGAACATTGTTGTATTAAACGCTTTAACATTATAGCCGGCTTCTAAATGGAATTCGCAGTGTAGCATTTGTTGGTGAATTTATGTTCTGTCTTCAACCCAGGGAATAGCTGTACATACAGAATATGTGCGCAACCGGTGAAGTGTTTGCATTGTATAGAATTGTTCTGTATCCTTTGCATGAATGTACATTATTTCCTCTGATATTATGTTAGCTGATGCTCCGTATCATGTTTAACGAACTCATTATATTTTAATCCATACAATGTAGCCTATATTTACTTTCTATCCATATATATGTTTATGGAGCAACGGCAAAATAGAGGCTTAAAAATGCTTAGCGAATGCATGCAAAGGCGAGAAAGATTACGGTAAGAAATGATTTATTAGTATTAAAATTCTATAGGACCTGAAACGCCTAAATGAACAGTAAAGTTCTATAAATACCTAAAAATTATGTTTTGTGTCTAAAAAGCACCTTTTTAATATTTTACGTACTACATTTATGCAAAAATCACGTGTAGGGGAGAGTCGGGTAGTATCGGACATCGGGTAATATCGGACAGTGAGTTTCTTTCATCTACCACACGATGATTAGTACTTGATTGACATGGTTACGTTTCTGTGATGTCGCATAGAGAAACGTAACCATGTCATTCAGGTACTACCATATGGTGGTAGATGAAAGAAACGCACTGTCCGATATTACCCGATGTCTGATTCTCCCCTACTGAAAATGGGAAAATTCATTCCCCCCTCCCCCCAATAAAAACCTATAAAAATGCTATTAAGGGGCTAGGTACAGCTTACAGCAGCAAATTTTTTGGAAATATTCAACGTTTTTTTTTCCTCCCTTACTGTATCTTGTATAATAATGAAAAATAGTATGTATAAAACACTGTCCTTCTGCTATATGAGAAAAATAATTTTACGATTTACAAAAAGTCGAAATGTTGTCAGTCCACTGTGCAGTGATAGAGCGTTTCCCTCATAACCCAAAAACTTGTTAACTTTTTCATATTCTCTCTCTTTTATTTTATTGCTGAAACTCATGTTTACAATATCATGCTCTTTCAACTATATTTCTTAATAAATAATTTTTTTTTTATTTTGTATAATAGAAAATACTGATATTTGACCATTTCTTAAAATGAATTTATTTTTTATCAGACAATCTATCAAAGGTAGAGAAGTGAGCTTACATCATATTGTAGATATGACATGCATAAATACACACAAAAAATTTTATCACAGAATGTTGGATAGTTTTTGAGTTACGTGGGAAACGCATCATCACTGTACAGTGAACTGACATTTGAAAAAAAAAATGTAAATATTTTTCTTTAAATCGTAACAATATTTTTTCATATAGCAGAAGGACAGTGTTTTACACATACTAATTTTCATTATTGTACAAGAGACAGTAATTCCAATAGTCTTCAATTACAATTCTCAATGTTATTGGAACTTCAACTTTGAAGAAGTTATACTTTGGATCATACGTTAAATTATGTGTCCAGAATATCGAAACTTTGATGATCCATCATAACATATCCCGCAGTTTTCCTTACTATTTTCATTTTAGTTGCAAAGAGTCCCATTTCATCTTATTTCCTACTTGTCCAAATTTGTACCATATGTTATAACTGGAATTGCAAGTATATTATTATATACTTTTAGTCTGGTGCATTTTTGAACATAATTTGGTTTCGTAACTTCATTTAATACCCAATGTCTTAGAACATATTCTCTGATTGAGGTTCTGGCTGATATGTACCTCTCTTATCAGACCAGTATATCTCATTTGACTATATGTCAAAGGGAGAACAATAATTGATTGTACACATTTGAATTGTCAACATAAAAGGTAACTTGAAAGCATGGAATAAAAATGAGAATTTATCGAAGATAGGATATGATGTCTCCTAACAAAATTTTGACAATGTGTTTGATGTGCTATTCTCAGAATGTCAAATTTAAACGTCAGTCTAGACAAAATTATTGATGGATGTACTTATTTGCGTGCTATCGTACAACGAAAGTGAACAGTTCCAATAAAATTCTCCGCCTAAGAAATTGTCTCAAGTTTGTGTGCATTTGAAAAGAAAATAAGTTGTATGGCAATATAAAGACTGTTGAACATCTATTGTGTTTACCTGACAGGAATGCATCAATAATTGAGAATATTTTCCCACATAAGTTACATAGGTTACATATGGTTTAAAGGGAAGTATCGATTTAATGTGGAAACAATATAGGCCATGTTAACAGCGAAAACAAATATTGACTTTTTATGTACAGCGTGTAGTGAACAAGTTGCATAAAATCCTGAACTACTGAAGATGTCATATTCTTCAAATGAATACGGTATCATGATGTATCAATTGCAATGATATTCTCTTCAAAATAACCAACATACTGTCAAAATAGTTAGCTACATATAACGACTGAAAAACCACGTGGCAAGAAAAATAAGCGTTCTTGATGCGCTACATTTTGTAGTCGTGTTATGGGATAATGTGTCAGCAAATATGATCGAGAATTGTTTTGAACATGACATGACAAGAATCGAGGTTGCCAGGCGACGACAGAAAAGAAATGATGTGAGAACAAATGAAGGAGATGTATAAACTATTGAATAGGTACTCTTTCAAATTTAGCGAGTTGGCTCAGACGGTAGCGCTTGGGACTCGAATTTGGAAGGTCCAGGGTTCAAACCGCGTGGCCGACCAATCTAACCGGTGATTTTCATGGTTTCTCTTAGTCACAGAGACAAATGCCGGGTTGGAAATTTGCATGCCATGATTCATCACCGCCTCAAACATCAATATCATAAATATTAATCTAAATCGAAAATCAGTTACTACCCGTCTAACCTGAGCTTACCGTTCAGAGTGAGGTTGTCACTGCCGCTGTTTACACGAGAACTTCTGTCACAACGGGACCCAAGACGAGTTGAGAGATCGAAAGAATTATTGCACAGTTCGTGTCGCAATGTTAGATAGTGGGTACACCGAGAAGTGCTTTAGACGAAGGCGATATTATTTGAACTAACAATGTAACACGAGATCGGATGAGTCTACTTACTAATTATAGGCGAATGGGTTAGCCTTTGCCTTGAACTCGGTAGACACACGCCCGACCTTCCCTTCTACTCATACCCCCTTCTCAGAAACGTTCCCGTACTGCACATCGCGAGTGTCTTGACAAAATGCTTGTGCTGTACGTCGAGTAGGATTCCTTGAAGTCTTTAGCACCCTACAATAAATAGTAATATACGTTACAAGAGCGGTATGTTGACGTTTTCATGGTCGAGGAAAAGATTGAAAAAGCGAAACGTAGTTGAGCTTTTTTAATTTCCGAGAACATGAAAACAAACATACCGCTCGTGTATCGTACATTATTTTGTGCGAATATCGTTTATTACATACCTGAAAGACGAATTTCTAATTAATTGCAATGAAATCTCCATGTTGGTTTCTGTTTAATGACGCCAACTTCGGAAAACCAAAATATCTTTCTTCAACATTGTTGCTATAAAATGTTTTCTGTGTTTACTATACCCCAGCAGGCCGTGATATACGTCTGTCTTTTTTTTCCCCCAGTCTATAAATGCGAACTTAAAACAAACGGTAAGGTTATGTAATGATTTATTTTTCATTTTAATATTTTAACAATATTATTTATATAACATATTGCAGTAATAACATCGGCATCTGGAGTCTTGTTGATTTTTTCACGGCTTCCTTAATGTTACTTGTATCAGGAATGCAATAAGTTTCGTGGAGTAGTAGACTTTACTTAATTTTTGCAAATATTTAAAAACAATAATTAACATTGCAATTTAGGTGAAATTGCAGTGGTAAGTTTCCAATTTATAATTATTACTATGTTAAACGTCTCTAAAAATAATATGTTAAAAGCCTAAAGCAGTAAAATGAATGTCGCGCTTAAGCAGTAAGAAGAGGGAAATTGTTATGTGTGTTACATTGGGAATACTGAATGTGGTATTTCACACTTACCGCGTATTGGTTCTGTGCGGAAAACAAGCAAATACGCATGATCTCGCACAAAAGTATTATATTTGATTTAATTTCAATGCTAGTAATTATTAAAATTGTATATGTTATAATATGTTGGTAGTGAATTATAAGTTAAATAACTGCTTTTTTTTTTCTGCAACTTTCTCTAAGGGAAGAATGAGACCTATCCTTTTTCATCTCTACATAATTTCAATATATTGATGTTAATTCTATATTTTTTTTATTGTAAACTTTCTTTTATTTCTTTTTGAGTTCGCTTTTGATTTGTGTTGGTTTCGTAATAACTATCGGTTTGAATTTGTTAAAATTGTATATTGTTAATTTTTAATTTATTACTATTTAGGTATTTTATTGCAATATAAACAAGATAAAAGTTATATTGCTTTAAGAATTTGTTGTACACTTTAGGAGATGCTTTCAGGACTTTCCTCCATATTTTGTTACAATTCTATTCTCAGCTCCACACCATTTTCTATGTGACAATTACACACACAAACATATTGTAAATTATGTATATAATCAGTTTAGTTGCATAAAAATTAAACTAAACTTGAGTCAATGCATAGTACACTTTCTGTTACAACTAATTGAATCAGTAATACAATATAAGATGCTTGAACAAATTGCAAACACGCAATACAACAACTGTAGTCAAGACCCACAAGTATAATACCCAGAGATTATACGGCAATTGTGCAGTATGTGACGCAACGGTTAGTTTATGAAGACGCCACCGGTAACGTGAGCTGGAATGAGTAGTACATGATCACAAGCCTTCTACAATTCAGAACAGAAACAGAAACTCAACAATAGTAACCACGGCCTACTGGTATTGTCTGTCCATACTTCACGATTGATTTGTCTCGCAAATTAGTACAAGCTATATTACAAATGGTATTATTATAGAATAGGGTAGTGCTTATAGTACATCTCTAATGACAATAACTTCTACAGAAAATAATAATAAAAGTATGTCTTAATAAACCTCTTGATTATCCTTCAGAACTCCATCAAATTTATAACAATTTCTAATTGAATTTCGTACATAAAAACCGAAATATATTTAATTTATATTCACATAAGTATAAAACCAAAAGATCAGACAACATATGCTTGACAGAACCTAAATGTACTATAACTGTTCCTTATTATTTACATATGTATAAGTTACAAACCGTCCACACCTGTGGAGTAACGGTCAGCGCGTCTGGCCGTGAAACCAGGTGGCCCGGGTTCGATTCCCGGTCGGGGCAAGTTACCTGGTTGAGGTTATTTTCCGGGGTTTTCCCTCAACCCAATATGAGCAAATGCTGGGTAACTTTCCGTGCTGGACCCCGGACTCATTTCACCGGCATTATCACCTTCATCTCATTCAGACGCTAAATAACCAAAGATGTTGATAAAGCGTCGTAAAATAACCTACTAAAAAAAGTTACAAACCATTGAAATTATTGGGTCATTAGTGGGTGCTAGAGGCAAGATTACAAAAAATGTATTAATTTCTGTAAAGAGTTCAATCTTGAATCTTCTTTGGCCAAGACTGTTTCTTTGATAGCTCTAAAATATTCAATCTATCTTCTGAGAAATCACATATATAAAGTAAATTAATAACATAATAATAATTATATTTCTCACGAAAACATTTTCATAAAATTGTACGCATTCACTAATACTTGTATATTTGGTATACTTTGTCCTTCAAGGCAATCCCTATTTTAGGGGAAGTTTGTTTACTACTAATCATAGTAACAATTTCGGACCAAGGCTTTAAAACAATTATAGACTAATACAGTAGCTAAATTCCCAAACATAACATTTTGCTAATGCTCCTTATTTTAAAAAAATCAATTAAACAATTTCTGTTTAGAGAGAAAATTTAAAGTTCAATTATAATGATAGCTGTGTTTTCCTTCTTTTTTTTACATTTTACTCTGTATTTAATTAGTACATTATGCAACGAGTCTATAATGATAGTAATTAAGAATCAAGTATGGATATTTATGAAACGAGCGCAAGCAAGTTTCATAATTTTCATACGAGCTTCTTAATTACCATTATAGGCGAGTTTCATACGACTTTTTATGCTCGACCATATTTCTAACTTGAAATTATCGGTATTCACATGTATACATTTTATTTGTAACTGACAAGATCGGAAGTGACCTTGTTCTAGGTCGTGAATTGTGAGATGTGCACAGACGCGAAAGTATTGATTTTTTCCGAGGAACAATAATGTCATTGACCTTGACGTAGTCCCGTTAAACTTGATAATATTATAACCTTCATTATTGAATACGACATTGAAAAACGAGATGACAAATTGAATTTATTTGAATATTATTTACAATTAACGCTAATTATTGTAGTAACAGAACATAACCTTCTGCGACAGTATTGGATTTCCAGCCTCCGTGACTTTTCGCTAATTCTCTTTCGATTGCATATCCGAGAATAATCGATACTTGCGGTTTTATAACGGTAGAAAGCTGACCTGTCATTGGCTGAACAGTTGTAACCTGAGTCGTCATTGGCTGAAAGACCTGACCTTTAATGAGTAGGTGTACTTTAATGACATGCATTAAAGGTCTGCTACCAGGTGTATAATTACTACATTTCGGCATGGTCGAGCATAAAAAATATTTTAACATTATGTGGAATGCCCTCCGAGCACGAGTATGTAACTTGCGCTTTCTGGAGGTGCTAGAGTATTTTACTCGTATATAAAAAGAAATATATATCTTTGTTCTACAGTGAAGTATTACAAACAGACAGACATACAGATAGACAGACAAACAGACCATTTGAGCAATGAGGAGGTGAAACCTATAATGAAATTAACAGTGGTTTTAAACTACCTCCTCGCAATATCTAAACTGGTGTGTATTTTTTTTTTTTGTTTAAATTAAATTTAATTGAAGTAGATTGACTAAACTACAGTGTTAGAGTGAATACTGTTTTTTATTACCTCAATTCGAGTGCAGACGTTCGCTCAATCATTGGAATTTCCTCACATCACCTGTCATTTTATTTCATTCACTTCTTGCAACCTCTATCCAGTCTTTATTTCTTTTCTTAATTCTTTATTTTTCTTCCCTTTATAGCACAGCTCACATTATTTCAATCAAAATACTTTTAACTAGATTTCCGTGTAACTAATCAAGGTAAAAAACTTCGAAATACACTATAAAACTTTTCTGTTGTTGAGAGTTCCTGCACTCCCGGCTACCATTTATAATAGCGAAAGATTTCTCATTGAATTAACAATTGAAAAGCAAGCAGGCACTGATACTATGCTTTTGCAGCTCCTGGCTATAAAAGACGAGGAATACGATTTTTCCATTAATTCTTTCTCTTTCTAGTGTTTGCAGTGACTGCACCATAAAGTAAACGAACCGTAAGTGCCATCAAGAGTATGTATACCGTATCGATAGTGCTGCTCTCTGCCAACATTTTACTGCGCCTCTTTTATACTCTTTGACTTGACACCGTCAGAAGTCGTGAAAATGCTTAATGACCTCGGCAGTGTAATAAGACATGGAAGCTACTATTACCCCTTCTACAACATTTATTCTCAGTTACTGCGTACTTTGTTGAACTGCGCTTCGTTAAATGTTTAGGTTGTGTACTTACCTAGGAAGGGAGTTATTGTAGCTGGCCTCATGCATATAATAGCAGCTTTTTGCGATATAGTATGGAAATTAGATTTTGATGTGCTGATATAATGTACTATTTCCAACTTTAGGTAGTGGTGGTGGTGGTGATGAGAACGACATTGTTGAGGACATTTCCAGATGACTACTTATCGTCAAAAAGTCGTAGGTTTGATTCCTGACTTGTGTTATAAGATTTGTCGTAGGTAGAGCACCAAGAAAGTAGGTTTTATATAGGCATTGTAGGCTTATTATTTCCATCATTGCTTCTTCGTATTTGTGTCTCTTATAAGCAAACATTCTGATGGGGGCAGATAAAAAAGTTAAAATTTATTCTTCCACCATGTTAATAATGCCAAAATAAATGCTTATACAAATTTAGCCACTCGACCGCAATTATGAGAGCCGTAAAAAAAATAAGTTCGCCAAGGGCCGTTAACAGTATATGATTATGTCTCGTGACGAGAATATTGTACGAAATGAAAATATAAAAATTGGAAATTTATCTTTTGAAGAGGTGGAAAAATTCAAATACCTGGGAGCAACAGTAACAAATATAAATGATACTCGGGAGGAAATTAAACACAGAATAAATATGGGAAATGCGTGTTATTATTCGGTTGATAAGTTTTTATCATCCAGTCTGCTGCCAAAAAATCTGAAAGTTAGAATTTATAAAACAGTTATATTACCGGTTGTTCTTTATGGTTGCGAAACTTGGACTCTCACTTTGAGAGAGGAACATAGGTTAAGGGTGTTTGAGAATAAGGTGCTTAGGAAAATAGGCCTATTTGGGGCTAAGCGGGATGAAGTTACAGGAGAATGGAGGAAGTTATACAACGCAGAACTGCACGCATTGTATTCTTCACCTGACATAATTAGGAACATTAAATCCAGACATTTGAGATGGGCAGGACATGTAGCACGTATGGGCGAATCCAGAAATGCATATAGAGTGTTAGTTTGGAGATCTGAGGGAAAAAGACCTTTGGGGAGGCCGAGACATAGATGGGAAGATAATATTAAAATGGATTTGAGGGAGGTGGGATATGATGATAGAGAATGGATTGATCTTGCTCAGGATAGGGACCAATGGCGGGCTTATGTAAGGGCGGCAATGAACCTCCGGGTTCCTTAAAAGCCAGTAAGTAAGTATTGTAGAATCTCACTAGAAGTTTTGATATAACTAGATAAAATCAAAATTCGAGAAAAATATTGGATAGAACATAGGCCCCTATGAACCAGATGAATGCAAAATAGTATAATTGATTATAAATAATTACAAGCTACGGGGGAAAATAAGCATTTAACGCCCGAGGAAGAGATGGAGATCAGACGGGACAGTGTGAGGACGGAACAGGCAAACCGCCTAATCCCTGATGTGAAGATTATTATTATTATTATTATTATTATTATTATTATTATTATTATTATTATTATTATTATTATTATTATAATAGTTTGGTCGATTGTCAAATTCTTCAAAATGACATTAATTCAATTTCACAATGGTCTGTTGAAAATGGAATGAAAATTAATCAATCCAAAACTTTTGTTATTTCCTTTTCACGGAAAACTATCTCCCTAAAATTTAACTATTCTCTCAGTAATGTCGTAATTACTAAGAAAGATTGTATTAGAGATCTTGGTGTCCTACTTGATTCTAAATTATATTTCCATGATCATGTGCAATATATTTATACCCATTCGTTAAAAATGCTTGGTCTAATTAGGTCTATAACTTATTCTTTTTCCACTCCTATGTGTTTATTAATTTTATACTATACGTTGGTTAGATCCAAGCTTGAATATGCATCTGTTGTATGGAACTCCATTACTTCCACTGACTCGGCTAAATTGGAGAATATTCAAAGAAAATTTATTTCCTTGTGTTCTTATAGATTTTTACCAAATTCCGATTATAACTATGAGATTAAATGCAATTATTTCAATTGCGGTAGTTTGTTCACCAGACGTCAGGATCTTGATTATTTATTTTTTTGCAAAGTCATTAAGGGTGATATTGATTGTGAATCTTTCATAAGCAATATCAGTCTTCGTATTCCTGCTAATGGTTTAAGATTTCATAAATTGTTTTATAATAAGAATCCTAAATCTCTCTCTCTCCGGTCTGCAGATGCATTAAATATCCTAATTTGCATGGATTCAACTTGGATCCATTTAATGTGTAGTATATCTTTGAGTTTTTAACTCACTGATCTTATTTTATAATTATTTGTCCATTTTATTTCTTGCATTTGGTCAATTGATTAATGTAGACTATTCCATTATTTCAATTATCTCATTGTACTAATTTATAATTTTATAATTATTATGTGATCAATGACTGATGTAGACTATTATATTGTTTGTATTTCATCTCATTGCCATTTTCTATCATTCATTCTCATCATCATTTGTTGTTTTGTTCTGTTTTGTATCGTGCAAAACTGTAATTGGCCTTGTGCTGTTGTTTTTGCACGTTAATATTCTAAATAAATAAATAAATAAATAAATAAATAAATAATTATTATTATTATCATTATTATCATCGTCATCATTTTCATTCTCTTCCTTTCTATGCCTATGGTTGTTACGGTCATATGGGGTCTTCCAGCATATCTTTTCATTCGTATGTAGCAAAGAATCTGTGTAGATATTCTGGAATATTCCATCCTTTTTACATATTGAAGCCATTGTTCCATGTACTCTTGTTTAACACTGATCAATAGATGCCATTTTTAATTAACCAGATATTCCATATTACGTAAGCTCGAATACCTACATCACTAAATTGGCATAGACCTCTTTCCATGTTATCGTCACGTATTATGTCTCCGAGAAAATCTGTGTATAACACGTCACTATGATCATGCTGTCTCTTTTTGAAACTGGGCCTGGAATCCACGTTTCTTAAAAAATCACCGTCAAAATAAAAAATCAAACAAGCTAATTAATAAATTCTTAAGGAACCTTCTATATGGCTGTGAAACTTGGACTCTCACTCTGAGAGAGGAACATAGGTTAAGGGTGTTTGAGAATAAGGTGCTTAGGAAAATATTTGGGGCTAAGCGGGATGAAGTTACAGGAGAATGGAGGAAGTTACACAACACAGAACTGCACGCATTGTATTCTTCACCTGACATAATTAGGAACATTAAATCCAGACGTTTGAGATGGGCAGGGCATGTAGCACGTATGGGCGAATCCAGAAATGCATATAGAGTGTTAGTTGGGAGACCGGAGGGAAAAAGACCTTTAGGGAGGCCGAGACGTAGATGGGAGGATAATATTAAAATGGATTTGAGGGAGGTGGGGTATGATGATAGAGACTGGCTTAATCTTGCACAGGATAGGGACCGATGGCGGGCTTATGTGAGGGCGGCAATGAACCTTCGGGTTCCTTAAAAGCCATTTGTAAGTAAGTAAGTAAGTAAGGAACCCTGCGACTAAATTATTGACCAAAATGGTAAAAATAAATATATATTTTAAAATAAATAATTACATTATACATTTGTTTAACATTCTGTTCTATATTTAGTCTCAGCCTACTATTTTTAAAAGTCTGGCGACCATTTTTAAAATGCCACATTCACTAAAAATTAGGTTTTCTCAAAACAACGTTTTTGGTCAGTAATAAAGTTCCTAGCGGCTTCCTTTTGCTCCGATTTACATGTAACTTTGCAAGAATAGCCAGCATATTGCAATACACAAAACTGTGCGTGGAATCAGCTTTTCACTGAAAACTATTCATGATATGAATTTTTAACTTCTATTTTTATTTTTATTTAAGTAGGTTATTTTACGACGCTTTATCAACATCTTTGGTTATTTAGCGTCTGAATGAGATGAAGGTGATAATGCCGGTGAAATGAGTCCGGGGTCCAGCATCGAAAGTTACCCAGCATTTGCTCATATTGGGTTGAGGGAAAACCCCGGAAAAAAAACCTCAACCCGACCGGGAATCGAACCCGGGCCACCTGGTTTCGCGGTCAGACGCGCTAACCGTTACTCCACAGGTGTGAACTTTTAACTTCTAAAAAATTAAAGAAAATTATCAAGCAAAAATTATGATTTGTAAGAAAATTTTTATCTCATGAAACAATTCTCAAATTTAAAAATCCTTGCTCAGTTTTCAACATGAAATGTAAGTCCTTCACAGAAGATTTTTAAAAGCAATAACAATTCTGAAGCCGTCAGGGATGTTTTTAATTTACGCATAATTTAATATAATTAAAATACATGAAAATTAATATCTAAGGAACTAATGAATTAAACTTGATGTAATTTGGTACTGTTATTTAAACGTAAAAATAATAATACTGAACTGGCCCCCCCATTGAGGGTAGCCCTTACGGACTCAGTATATCCTAAAAAAATTAATATACATATGTAAACATAGATATTAAATTTTAAAGAAGGGAAACAAAGAAAAGGGCGTGAAAAATTACAATTGCTCTTAATATGGCACAACAAACCTGCCGAATTTTAAATAAATTAATAAAAAATTGTAGAAGTTTCAACACTCAGTCCCAGTGTCCCCTAAAATGGATTTAATCACCACGTCATAAAGAAGTTAGGCAATAGTGCAATACTGTATTCTCAGACTCAGTAATGTAAGTGGAAAGAGTAGAAAGACGTAGTCTATTGATTAAATGTCTGGAGAAAGATGCAGCTTCAAGAAAAGTGTCCGAGAACATTTTATTAGCTATAATTTGTTTTGGGAATTAAGCCCAGATTTCCCTAAGAAATGTCACAAGCGCATATATTCAAGGAACTCAATAAATAAACAAGAAACTGGTTTAGTTCTCACCTCATACATATCACGAAAATTAGACAGGATATTTTATGCGGCACAGAAGTAGCGTAATTAGCTTAAGTTACTTCCATGGAGCCAGGCACCGTTGCCATGGCAAACCGTAGAGAACTGTTATATTGCGTTCTAAAGTGGGCCAAAAAAAAAGAGGTACGTTGCTATGGGAGCAAATAGCTAAATATCTGCTCGTAGCCAGTAAATTACCGCAAAGAAAGTCGGAAAGATTGAAAACTGATAAAGTAGCATTTCGCTTCAATAGAGTTTCGTATAAAATGTGGTAGTCAGGTCACGATTCCGGTTATGACTTGTCAATGACTTGTCCTCTACAATGGGGTGCGGTTGCTTTCTCGCTATATAATATCGCTGTACAATAACAGTCCGATAGCCGCTAACCTGACTCGCTCAACCGCAATTTAAACTTGAATAGTACGGTCAGTAATTCAATTTATGAATTGTAGCATCGTGCTCCTTACGCAATTTCAGATAATAGTAGTATAAATAGTTTTCCATTTGTATAGTTGATAGCTGACTCTTTCCCATTGTTTCAGTGTCTATCAATATTTTGAAATAAAAGGAGTGGTAGTTAATACTACATACAGTTACACCAAAATAAAATTTTACAAGAAATAAACAAATAACAATAATAGACCCCTCCGGTGGTTGAATGGTCAGACCTTAAGCCTTTTACACAGGCGGTCCAGGTTCGAGTCCCTGTCAAGCCTGGAAATTTTTTATCGAAAAATCCATAGTGACACTTGTGGCAGACAGGGTCGCAGTTGAGGTTTTTGTCGGGATTTTTGCCATTTTAGACATCTAATCATTTCGTCAACATCTTTCCATTTCGTCATCATTCCATAGCATTCCCCGAACGCCGCGACGGCTGGCGACGCACGGAGTGAGCTGGCCTAGGAATGAGAGAGGGTTACCTGATCGGAACTTGGGTACGCAGCAAACCTTAGTGTAATCAGCCGGTATGGCAAATTTCTGAAAAAAAAAATCCCTTTTCCCTCAACATGGATATCTTTCCTGAAGTCGGCCTGGTTGGCGTAGTTGGTATAGCGCTGGCCTTCTATGCCCGACGTTGCGGGTTCGATCCCGGGCCAGGTCGATGGCATTTAAGTGTGCTTAAATGCGACAGGCTCATGTCAGTAGATTTACTGGCATGTAAAAGAATTCCTGCGGCACAAAATTACGGCACACAGGCGACGCTGATATAACCTCGGCAGTTGCGAGCGTCGTTAAATAAAACATAACTTTTTTTTTTCAGAAAACATATTTTTCAAGGCATGTATCTCTCTTGTTGGCAACACTGCTTCAGTAGGTATATATATCATTGCTATCATGTAACTAGGAAAGTGTTGTTTCAGGTCAACCGTGTACATTAACCTTAGTCTTTGATGTAATTAGGTCTACACATATATTTATTTATTTATTTATTTTAGATAAACATCATGATGAAGTGGCTAATATGGTAAGATATCTTTTTGTGACGTAAGAAAAAACACCTGCATAAAGTGGTCAGCGGCCACAGTACTCGTATACCAAGTTACAGTCACAGAACAAGTGTTGGCGGTATTTAGATATTTAAGTGTATACGTAATGTAACACACAGTAGGCGTCAAAAAAGTTTGTCTTCATATCGGCCCCATACATTGTGTCACAATCTGCATTACGGTATGTAGCAAAACTTGGATAAAAATCAATACAAAAGTGTGTAAAAATGTGTAAATTGTGAATGAAATGAAAAATTGACTTAAAGATTAAACTAAGCACTTATGCATATAAAGATTAAACTAAGTACTTACGCATATAAAGATTAAACTTAGTACTTATGCATATAAAGATAAAACTAAGTACTTATGCATATAAACACAGCATATTTCGTAAGTAATGTCATTTCAAGGGGTTATTCTTTGAGATATTTCAAATAAAAGTTAAACCCACAATTTTTCTCGTTTTTGCTTTTCGAGAAAAATAAATTATCTTATGTGAAATATTTTATTGCGTATTTCGTGAAAGCCATTGAATTAATTCCCAATAAGCTTTGTCAGTTTAAGAGAGCAGTGTATTATGATAATGAGTGATCGAAAGAAGTTTAGTTCTGTCCTTTAAATGTGCAGAAATTTGATCTGAACAAATGTAACTTTTCGTTCTGAAAAGAAATTTTGAAATATTACATTTGTTCGGATAATTACTGCACATTTAAAGGACAAAACTAAAATTCTTTCAATCATTTATTATCATAATACACTGCTCTCTTAAGTTGACTGAGCATATTGGGAATTAAATGAATGGTTTTTCCCAAAACATGCAATGAAATGTTTCATATAAAATAATTATCTCGGAAAGGAAGCAAAAACCAACAAAATTTTACTAAACTGTTTTGTTTGAAATATCTCAAAGAATAACCCTCTGAAATTAATGACATTACTTATAGTTCACCCTGTATAGCACAGTTCACGTAGGAATATTTTATAAAACCCTAATATAGTCGTCTGTGCTATTTGTTACCAGATATCACCGAAGCAGGAAAAATCATAATGCTATCTACTGAAACAACAATAATCATAACAGAAAATAACTGCTAATTGTATTTGTCAGTACCGAAATTTGAAACAGTTTGCAAAAGAAAATTCAACCTTACTACTAGAAATCACTATAATCCAGTAGCATATGTAGTAATAGGAGGTCCACCGCTGTGGAGTAACGGTTAGCGTGTCTGACCGTTAAACGTGCTGGCCTGGATTCAAATCCTGGTTGAGATTTTTCCTCATTCCATTAAGAGCAAATGCTGGGTAACTTTCGGCGCTGGACCCTGGATTCATTTCGCCGGCATTATCACCTTTATCTCACTCAGATGCTAGATAACCATTCCAATTGATAAATCGTCGTAAAACAACCAATCAAAAAGAACTAATAAGGGGGTGTAAATGGTTGGGTTTCACCCTTACGGCATTAAGTAAAAGACCCAGACTATAATCAATGATCAGTGAAGCTCTACCTCCATGCCCCTATGCGCCTTCGTGGCATTTAAGGGGAATACCGTTTAGATATTTGGGTACATATCACCGATTTTATTACGTAGGTAGCCTGTGTAGCCTATATACATATTTAGCATATCGGTATTTAATTAAAATCTTAGTTCTGCTAATGAAGGATGTTGCACTATACGATCTCGTAATCAAGATCCGTATTCTCGGGCTTATATAATCACGTAAGCTACGAAACAAGGTCATATAGCTTTGCTGTGAAATTTGATATCGGTGTATGGTAATTCATTAGTTTAATATTGCAATTTAATAACATGAAAAGTGATCAGATCACGCATGCACTATGTTAATGTATGCATATTGCGGCTTGAACAAAAAGAACGCTATATTTTACTTTAAGGAGGAGAACTTCCGTATAAAGGTTATTTAGTGTTAATAATGATATTGCTATTGATGTGATGGTTATTGCAGGCGAGAAACTTTTACTGGAGGTCTATAATTACGCAGCAAAGGTCAGGAAAGTGTCGATTTGCTATCTACTATACTTAGTTAATATTTTAGAGGACATTTGGATCATGAAATTTAGACCTTTTTTTGTTTTGTTGACTGCTACCAAAAGAATCTTAATGCCAAAAGTTAAAGATAGATAATAATTCTTCTCTTTTATTTAGAAGAAAGTCGTATGATCAGTTAACTCACAAATTGCCTGTATATCCCTCCTAAAGAGTTCATAAACTTAGATCCGAACCAGGTTGTTTGTTACAGTATTCCATTCATGGATATCTCAATGTGAACTTGTTGGTTGGTTTCTAATACTTTCAGATACGGTCCTTTGAGTCCTTCGTGGAATTTTCTAGTCTGGCTATGTGGATAATTTTATTTCAGTGTTGGAGATACTCTCTGTGCCTTAGTTTACAGTCAACAAATCTACCTTTATCACAACTCCATTGATGGTTAGTTATTAACATAGACAAGGCTTGACTTATCGAGGGCCAAATCCGGGACGGATCCTTTCACATATGCTCTATCCAGCGAAATAATGAATATTGATATAAAGCACAAAACACTATTACGAAGCGTGATGTATCGCTGTGTACCATATTTAATAGAATCATTATATCTGTTCACATGGTAACAAACAAAAGAAAAACGTTCTTCTCTTATTTATTTAAAATTATATTCCTTTTAAAATGTCATAATAAAAATAGAATGAAACAGTTCGCTAGGGCTATTTCATGGAAGAAAATATATTTTGCGTCCAAGAGCCAATCAGAGATCTCAGAATCACGTGCATGTGTTTACATCACTTTATTCTTTTGTTGGATAGACTTCAGGCATGCTTTGGCACATTGTGCGCTCTATACAGAATGTGTCAAAAGGTAAGGTCAATCGTTATGAAATCGATAGAGGAGCTGATTTTCTGTATAAAAGTTGTTATTTTCCTGAATTCGTGCCCGTTTTCCAGTTGCACGACTATCAACGTTTGTTTAATTATTATACAGTACTTTAAGAACCCATTTGTTGTTTTATTTCGCTAAGTAGGCCTACAAGTATCTTCTGTTGTGATGAATGTACTGTATTTTTCAGCATACATTCTGTTTTTCCAACTTGTGATTAGGGAGGTGCAGTTTCTTGGCCGATGCGGTCTCCAGACTTGACATCATTTGCCTTGTATCTATGGGGCTCCATGAATAGACATGGTCTAGTGATAAAGATTCTCACAGGTGCAGCGGAAATATGACAGCAAGGAGTGTAGAACTTGCACCGCGAGATTAGACTCTGTGTACGTGAAAGTGGGAGACATTTTCAACATCTGCTCCAATAATGAGATAACAGAGTAGTCTATGCTTATTCAATTGCTTACCATAATTGTGCAGCGAAATGAAAACTAATGGAAACAATGAGGAACGGGAAAAGTTCAGGTGATAATAAATTAAAACATTGTTACGTTATGTCCTATTTAATTGTGTACTTTTCTTTACAGGACATGTTCAAAAAGTCCACCGTCAACTTCAATGCACTTTGCAGCTCTTGTAGACAGATGTTGTGTTGCTGATCTGAGCTGATTCGGACATTCCTTTACTTGAGTACAAGCATGTAAAATGCGAGCGAGAAGTTCCTCCCTTGTTTCCACTTTGCACTTGTAGATTTCGCTCTTAAGCCAACCCCACACACAGTAATCCAATGGAGTAAGGTCGGGTGACCTCGGTGGCCAAGAAATGACTCCACCGCGACCGATCCAACGTCCAGGATACAACCTAATGTTTTAATTGCATCCGCATGTGAGTGCTGATGAAGGACATGAAACTGATGCCCGTGATTTCCAAACAGCTGTTTGTCAGATACTGTTAAGAACACGGAATATATTCATATGAACGTTTTAGTTCAGAATCACCAATATTATCACCCCTCACACCATGCACCTTTCCTTCTGACTCACCCTGTATCTTGCGATTAGTTTTTCATATGGAATAAGACGAATTTTGTAATAAGTTATCTTGGTTGCCTCTCTTATGTTCGAACATTGCGAGACACTAATTTACAACTACAAACTTCTATGGCCTAGGTGGGATTCGATCACTATAGCTGCTACGTAGCATTCAAACTACGCTTTAGGTTGTGCGCACACCACTGCCGGCATGCAGTTGATATATCGGCCTTAAATAAATCAAGAATAAATGTACGTACATATTACAGCGTAGCATTCCATTAAGAGAAAACTGGATAGTTGCTTAGAATTTATTAAACGCAGATACAATGAGTTATGGTGAAGTATTAGTTGAACCGCGTCTGTTGCTTTACCGCCTACTGCAAGCAGGCTAACGATTTTTACCTCGTTAGCGGCGTAAAAACCTGAAAAAACGGCTCAAAACTTAGTTAATTACGAATGATCTTGTTATTTTACAAGTCCCTCGAGCGCATGACCTCTATGTTTGTTCGTCATGACCTTCTGTCTGGACAGCTAACAAATGAAACACAATAAATCATGCGCGGTGCAACGACAAGGGGCTCCCACTCACTGTTGAACGAACTGACATCTAGTCTTCAGGTGTTCGCTAATTAGAGTCCCGATATCGCATCTTCTTACTCATCTTACACAAATATCAGTAAATATTCTGATACTGATCAGTAGGGCTAGGATTCTTAGGTAAATAAATATTTTATTTGCACTGTAATAGAAACTCATAATTTTATTTATTTATTTTGCTAATAATTGTAACATAAAATATAATATACCTAAACAGAAAAACTTTAGCTCGCCCCTGAAAGAATAGAACTGGTGCTCAGGGGCGGATTCCTGAATTGAAATTAGGAAGTATATAATACAATTTGTCTTATGTCTACTACGCAATAAGAATATATAAATTTAAATTTACAATTTTTCAATTTTTTTATAACATCCATGCATAACTTTTCAAATTTAATACTAGAACTATTAGAATTGACAAGATTAGGGTATTTAAATATAAATTTGTTATATATTCTTGGGCCAAAATTACTTCTGTGAATAAATATTGTAATAGTGTTGCATTTTGGTTCAAACAATCTTAAAAATAATTCATACCTTTTGTTTCATAACTATGAGAATACAATTCAAAATTATTTCGATTTTTATGTATGGATTTTATTAATACAATATAATAAATATGTCTTATTTCAAGAACATGAAAGTCTAAAAGCAATATTTGAGATGAAAAATCAATAGGGTTATGGACACATAGTTTAATTATTTTCTTCTGTAATAAATAAAGTGGATTAGAATTGGATTTAAATAAGCGACCCCATGCTATAACTCCATACTGATTGAAATAAACTGAAATATATTGTGCGTAATAAACTTATTGGCAAGTTATTCCCCAATAAAACAAAATAATAGCCTATATTATTTTACGTAATTTATTACAAAGGTAATTAATGTGTTTGTTCCATTTTAAATTATTATCGAAAATTATGCCTAAATACTTAACTTCAGAGGGCTCCTTAATAATCGGACATTTACAGTGTATAAAGCAACAATTAGAGTTATGTGTTTTAAGTTTCGGACAAAGTCACCTGGACATAGCTATATTTTAAATTTTATTTCACATAAAAACACATTTATTTATTTTTTAAATGTAAATGAATATTTTCAAATATTCACATAAAAACACATAAAAATTAAGTTTTTATCAAATAATTTTCGACAAAAGTCCGATTTCGGATTAATCATCTCCCGAATGTCCAGTGCAGTTGCTTAGACGTGACAGCTGGCAACTGTTTCTCGGAATTGCCTATCTGTGGAACTGCAGTCTGCTCTCTGACCACAAGCGATAAGAACTGTCACAACTAAAAATTGTACTTTAACTAACACAGATAAACACTGATGTGTCATTTAGTAGTGCCTTGTAATTGATCATAACGCTGACTCAGTTTATTATAATTTCATAAACATTAGTTAGAGGCAACTAATGTTTATGAAATTATAATAAACTGAGTCAGAGTTATGATCAATTACAAGGCACTACTAAATGACACATCAGTGTTTATGTGTGTTAGTTAAAGTACAATTTTTCGTTTCCAGTAATAAACACGTCTCCAGGGAGTGCATGTAGTTTCTCAGTGTTCCGCGATAATCGTCAGTCATTTATGATGGACAACTTGAGAATGAATCTGTGTACTGTAATTCCTCAGCAGTTGACGAGACAGCATAACTTATACTAGTCAGTACTGCATATTGTTTATATTCACATAAAATAATTGAAACATAATTGAATATATTTTTCCTTTTTTGTCACATATTTTCCCGATTTTTAGCACATAAAAATAAACATTTTTCCGATTTTTAGCACATAAAGATAAACATTTTCCTGATTTTTAGTACCTAAAAATCCGAACCCTACTGATCAATATTCGTAACTTTAAGTGACAGCCTAACTCTTCTGGCTAGCAACTCTTATTGTCGCGGGTTCGATTGCTGATGCCGGCGAGAAATGCCGATAAGAAAAGATTCCAAAACCATAAAGTTATCAATGGGTATAGTCCGGGTCGTCTTACATCATCCTGTCATTTCGGTTCGCTGTGATCGCGGTTTTGGTACCCCAACGTGCGCCCCCCCTCCAAAACCACCTTCGCTGACCCTTAAATTGACAATGAATCCTATAGGATACAACAGGTTAATAGGCTATCTGCTATAATTTTAATAGAACAATAGAAAAAATTGATAGTAGTAGTAGTAGTAAACTGCCCCCCCCATTGAGGGTAGCCCTTACGGACTCAGTATATCCTTATATATATATATATATATATATATATATATATATATATATAGGCTATTATATATGTAAACATAGATATTAAATTTTAAAGAAGGGAAACAAAGAAAAGGCGTGAAAAATTACAATTGCTATTAATGTGGCACCATGTGATTAATTAGGATTTGGCAGGACATTTTTAACACAACTATCACAATGCTATCCCTCAGAGATGTTGGGAGAGCAAACTGCCGTCGAAATTCTTCGAAAAAAAAGTTGTAATATTGTACAACACATAAAAATATGGACATTGCGATAGTTGTTTTCCTTACGGTCCGACAAGGTTTAATAAAACTAGTGTGAGAGCTGCACGCATTGTATACTTCACCTGACATATAGTAATTAGGACCATAAAAACCAGACATTTGAGATGGGCAGGACATGTAGCACGTATGGGCGAATCCAGAAATGCATATAGAGTGATAGTTGGGAGGCCGGAGGGCAAAAGACCTTTGGGGAGGCTGAAACGTAGATGGGAAGATAATATTAAAATGGATTTGAGGGAGGTAGGATATGATGGTAGAGACTGGATTAATCTTGCTCAGGATAGGGACCAATGGCGGGCTTATGTGAGGGCGGTAATGAACCTCCGGGTTCCTTAAAAGCCAGTAAGTAAGTAAGTGTGAGAAATGAAGCTTTGCCAAGTTAAGGACTATAAACACACCGTTGAGGAACAATCTGAAGACATAATTCTGCATCAAAAACATATATAACGCCCACCACTCCATCGCCGGGATTTGAACTCGGTTTCGTGGTCGTCGTAAGCCATCACTCTGCCAATTGGGCTACCAAGGCAGTATGACTGCGCTACTGTTTCATTTCGTGTATGACACCCGATAGAGAAATCCTGAAATGGCGACACGCAAGGGGAAGTGGGGAAGTCCCAAGATCAAAAATATCTATACCCATAAAAAAAATTCCACTTAGACTTGTTGGATTTAAACTCTGATCTCCGACATGGAAAGCCGACGCTCTAGCCTTGAAGGTGTTTAATGAAGAATTAAATAACTGGGGTGGTATATCCGTAACGATTTTTTTTTCTAGTCACGCACATGATGATCGGTGAGGTCCGCAGTTCATTACTGTTTCAGGAACTGCGTTGCCACCACGTCAGGATTCATGTTTCACAATTCACGCCTCGTTACAATATTCATATTGCATTGAGATTGAGTCCTGGTCACGAAATACAGTCAAGTTTCTTAATCGACATGTCTCTCCACGATTCTACCACAGCATTTCTTTCTTTCTTCTTTATCAATTGCCAGGATTAATTATTTCTTACGTAGCGGTTTTTAATTAGTATTCATTTCTTCTCTTCATGGTACTCCCTGACCAGTTTAAAAACAAATAATTGAGGGGCATGGGAAAGAAAACTTGATAATCCACATGAGGACTGCCGTATGTAATGTCAGCCAAACGAAAGATTCTTTCATTCGAGCAGTGGATGGTGCAAAGGTGTCCTTGTTGTTAGCTATCCACATATTTACATATAGATACACGAATAAAATTATCACACATGATTTTTAATATGTTTTGTTAAACAAACCAGCAATGTAAGAGTTGATTTTTTGACTTAATACGTCTTTGAGGTACACTTATTGAGCAAAAATGTAACATTTTTAGTGTAACACGAAGTTAAGAACTCTCCACTAGATGCTGCACATGCCAAAGCTCGGGTGCTGTCATCTGTCGACTTTTGTTTCAGTTAATTTGTCACTCGCTTGGTAATGCCAATATTGTTGTATTTTTTCTATGGATATTGCGTACACTCACTTTTACTACATCTACAGCTATTGAAAAATGTTCGATTTCTGTAGTCGACTACAGCAAAGACTGATATAATATATCGGTATACCCGGAGGTTCATTGCCGTCCTCACATAAGCCCGCCATTGGTCCCTATCCTGTGCAAGATTAATCCAGTCTCCATCATCATATCCCACCTCCCTCAAATCCATTTTAATATTACCCTCCCATCTATGTTTCGGCCTCCCCAAACGTCTTTTTCCCCTCCTGCGTCCCAACTGACACTCTATATGCATTTCTGGATTCGCCCATACGTGCTACATATCCTGCCCATCTCAAACGTCTGGATTTAATATTTCTAATAATGTCAGGTGAAGAGTACAATGCGTGCAGTTCTGCGATGTGTAACTTTCTCCATTCTCCTGTAACTTCATCCTTCTTAGCCCCAAATATTTTCCTAAAAACTTTATTCTCAAACACCCTTAATCTCTGTTCCTCTCTCAAAGTGAGAGTCCAAGTTTCACAACCATACAGAACAACCAGTAATATAATTGTTTTATAAATTCTAACTTTCAGATTTTTTGAAGCAGACTAGATGACAAAACTTCTCAACCGAATAATAACAGGCATTTCCCAAATTTATTCTGGGTTTAATTTCTTCCCGAGTGCCATTTATATTTGTTACTGTTGTTCCAGGATATTTGATTTTTTCCACTTCTTCGAAGGATAAATCTCCAATTTTTATATTTCCATTTCGTAGCATATTCTGGTCACGAGACATAATCATATACTTCGTCTTTTCGGGATTTACTTCCAAACCTATCGCTTTACTTGCTTCAAGTAACAATATACGAGTATACATACAACAATCTTCAATCTTTGCTGCAGTATGATATGTACCGAAGGCTGCATTTTAATGCGAAGAGATTTTGGAGGAATAGTAGAGGACAACAATGAATTTGGTGTGAAATGTTTGCAGGCAGTGTGGTCTAATGTGAACAGTGAGACGGTACACGAAAATGCATACTGACTATCGCACAAATCTCCTTGCAGAGAATGCAGACACCGTGCTTAATTTGTTTATTTTGGTGATGCTGATGTGTGATATGTGTAAGGGAAAAAAGTAATAAAATGTTAGGCCTATATTAAACAACTAACAAAAATGTTATTTTAAACATATCATAATACAGTCTGATCCGTTTGGGTATGGATAATATTAATTTATTATTATAAAGCTATTATGATAGTAGAAAAAATGTCTTGTTGGTTATATTATGAATAAAAGATGGGAGTTTCCATATATGACAATCAACAATGCATAATCTGAAAGAACAAATTAAAACTGTAGATGTTTAAAAAGGCTACTACAGATCAACAGTGGGCACAATATGTTCTTTGGTATGCTAAATTTGAGAGTGTTAAAAGAGTTCAAAAGGAATTTCGACGTGAGTATGGTGTGCGTAATGTACCTGAATACGATTCCATAATGTTGTGGTATCGAAAATTTGTAGAAACAGGTTCTGTGTTAAAAAAAAAAACACATGCAGGAGGTCGCAGGCGAAACCTAGTACGAGAAGCAGCTACCTCTTGGCTTGGACCCCAAACTCTCCAGATCTAACCCCTCTTGACTTCTTGTAGGGGTTTGTTAAAGACACTGTCTATTCACAGAAACCCAGGAACATTGATGATCGGAGAGTAAAAATTACTCAAGCTTTTCAAGAAATCACCCCTCTTATGTTCCAACGGACAAGGGCTGAATTGCATCACTGTTATGAGTTGTGCAGGGTGCGCAATGGGAGTCATGTTGAGCTCTGAGGAATCTCCCATCTTTCAGTGTTGTATGCACAAAGTTTCAACAAATAAAGTTCAGTAGTAAATGTTTACAGTGTTTTTATTTTATCCATACCCACCCTGTACATATAACTGACAACTTATTTCACACGAAATACCCATCGAATTGACAACTTTTTAACGAAATACCCACCGAATAATAGCATGTTTATCACCGAAATCACCCATTTTTTCACCAAAAAGCATGATCCCTAATTATTTTGTGAATGATGATGTAAATCTGCTCCAAAAATTTACGAACGGACATTTTTAGTACTGAAATATTTATTTCATATACAGTAGAACCTCTATTATCCGTCGTGATGAAGGGGTTGAGCTGAACGGTTAGTCGAAAACATCGGATAATCCGTACCATAAAAGATTGTCGTAATATTGCTTACATTTTCGTAATTTTCCCAGTGGTCTTGTATTTAACACGTTAGGTAGTGGATCAGAAGTTCACTGATTTAAGTCTGTTATCAACAACGGCTTTTTAACGAGAAAGGAAACTCCTTGTAATGGCTGTCTGTTGAAAGATAGGAATAGTGGAAGTCTCGTGTTGTAGATTTACATACTTTATACAATTTATCTTTGATTTTTATTAAATTTCACACAGTTGTGACTCCAATCTCATATTCTGAAATGATCCACAGTTTATCTTTCCCCAAACCACTCAGTTACTTGCACTTTTTTTATACTTAGCAAGACAGAAAATAAGAAAGATTGGAGAAAGCTGGATTTTTAGTGAAAGACCTGCCCTTGGGTAGAACACTGTGAATAAATGGATGCGATTTCTTTGATACCCGTGGAAGATATTTTATAGAACTCTAACAGTAAACCATAATGTGTGAGGGTACAGTCTTGTAATAATTCTCTCTATAAAGAAAAACGAGCTAATATATTTTATATATTTCTGTAGCAAAAAAAAAAAAAAAGCGAGAGAAAAGTCGGATAATCCGCCAATCGGTTAATAGGGTGACGGATATTCGGGGTTCTACTGTATTCATAATTTTCCAAAATAATTCGCATATTTTGCAAAAAATTTTCATCATATTGTGCCGATATCGTCTTATCTGTTATACGTCGATGAAGAAATTGTCCTCGATACGCTTTCTTCTGTTGTGTATGCTTTCAAGAAACGACTCCCCAATCTATTTTTTTCACCAAGAATTCCACTTGAAGTTGCCGGGTTTTGAATCTGGCTTCCTTCCCGGTTTAAGGCGCGTCATCTTCTTATAAATGGATACTTTATCGTCATCTTTGTTATTTCAGTGTCGAGGCCTTATGTTGGTGCAATCTTGGTTCCCTTCAAAGTGTTCTGTAGAGCCGTCAGGATCTTCTTAATATTCCACAGACTTTAGTAGATAAAGCCGTTGTATAGATTTCTCACAAAGCGTGCTTCTGGGTGACGGGGAAGGGAGAGCAGGGTGAACTGATGTAACAAGAGGCTCGGCGCATCCTCAAAAGACGTTTATCCAGTCGATAGTACGAAAGGTCTAGGCGTGCCCTATACACAGTAGCTAATTTTAAGGGACGTCGGCAAAGGGTGTGTGCCGCGTCGCGTCTGTCAAGTCTCGAGAAATCTTTTTTTTTTTTATCCAACTCTATAACACTGACAAAAACTACACGTAACAATGCTATTCTCGGTTGCGTAATGTTTGCCTTGCCTCTTATCAGAGAAGAAGTTCGAGAACATTGGTCGTTTGATATTTAAGAGGCGACCAGACGTCCGCTTTACCCGGGGACAGTCCCCGAAAAAAATTTGTACCCGGAATGTCCCCGGATTTAACAATTTTTCCCAGATATCTCCGGGTTTTCATTATCCTTGAAAATTTAATTTAATTTATTTATTTACTTATTTTGCTAATAATTGTAACATAAAATATATACAGAAAAACTTTAGCTCGCCCTTGAAAGAATAGAATTCGTGCTCAGGGGCGGATTCCTGCATTGAAATTAAGTACATAATACAATTTGTCTTATGTCTACTATGCAATAAGAATATATAAATTTAAATTTAGGGGAGAGTTGGATAGTATCGGACATCGGGTAATATCGGACAGTGATGTTTCTTTCATCTACGACCAGATGGTAGTACAGTGACGTTTCTTTCATCTACCACCAGATGGTAGCAGCAGTGTTCAGATGTCGGATATAGAAACGTAACCATGTCACTTAGGTACTACCATCTGGTGGTAGATGAAAGAAACATCACTGTCCGATATTACCCGATGTCCGATACTACCCAACTCTCCCCTAATACTAGAACTATTAGAATTGACAAGATTAGGATATATAAATATAAATTTGTTATATAGGCCTATTCTAGGACCTAAATTACTACTATGATTAAATACTGTAGCAGTGTTGCATTTTGGTTCAAACAATCTTAAAGAATTCATACCTATTGTTTCATAACTATGAGAATACAATTCAAAATTATTTCGATTTTTATGTATGAATTTTATTGCTGTAACTATTTCGTTTATATGACGTCATTCCATTTTCGACCAATGAAGTGTAATTAAATTTTGAATTGCAACCAATCACAGTCATACATCGCGATAATTTTTGCAGCTAGATTTATCGCTGTCAATTTATCGCATGGTCGTTCTTTTGTTTAGCCAGTGTCGCCAACTGTTTCCCCGTAAATCGATGAGCATGAATCCATTAAGATCCATCTACGCGGTTAAACGTTTCTTGAAGCAATGAATATTTGATATTTAATATTGATTAATATATTTACGCAGTGAAGGCGACATTCAAAACGCGAACCGTGTAGACACAAAATCTTCATGCGTTTTAATTGAACGTACGTTTTAAACTTTATTCTTTCAATATTCTTCCCAGATTGCAAGGATACACGCATGGAAAATTCAACTATGTAGTCGCTTTACACACTACAGCGAGAATGCGTTTGTCGAGCCATGGAAAATGGTAACGGTCTAAATAAGGCATTGTTGACATTGGTCCCGTTCCCACAGGTAACCTAACGTAATTGTAGCCTATAAAATTTGTATTACGTGAATGAAATTAAACAATTAATAGAAAGTCAGATGTTCAAATTTATATAACATCAGCGCATATCAAACCCAAAGAACTTGTGTTATATACAAGGTCTTTTGTCAAACTGCTTTCAGTGTGGCGTAATAAAATTCGGGTTTAAATTATCTATACAGAGATGGCTCCACTGTATAGCAACATATTTCTCGCTGTAGTGTGAATAGATAAGCATTGCTAGCTGTCTCCACATATATTACATAGTTCTCGGTGTGTTGTGTAATGTAACGATGAAGTACTAAATAAAGTGCGAAATCCTACTTCCACATCTACATCTTCATCTTCTAATTCCATGTCCATTATAGGCTATCTGAAGAAAATTACACTTCATTCAGATTTGATAATTGTGTTTTTAACAAATTCTTAATTTAATTAATGTATTAATCAGATTACTTGTAATTATATTATACAATGTTTAAATTAAATTATGGTTTCAGCAGATAATGAAAATGTATTTATGTTATAATAATAAGAGAAAAGTGCAGTACATGTAATGTACATTGTTAAACTTGTATTTCGCTTTTTGCAATTGGCATTACTGAATAACATCGATATTCATCTATTTCAACTTCACAATGTGTGAATAAGTTAAGTATTCGTAAATATACAATTATTAACTTTTGTGAACGAATTTTAGGGATATATTACTGTATTTATATTTTTATTTTATTCGCGAAATAGTACAGTAGTAGTATAGTGCAGTACATGTAATTTACATTGTTAAACTTGTATCTCGCTTTTCGCAATTGGCATTACTGAATAACATCCAATTTCTTTATTGCAGTAATCGATATTCATTTATTTCAACTTCACACTGTCTGAATAGGTTAAGTATTCGTAAATATACAATTGAGGGGCTTAGAACAAAAAGCAGGTAAGTGACAGAAACCTAGTTTTGAGGAAATTACAGTTAAAGTTCTACATGCAATGGAATATTATACACTAGTTTGGTGAAATGATGCCCATATAGCACCACTGCACAGTGTGATCACTTACCTGATTTTATCCCAAAGAAACATCCTTTTGGGCTATCACAACACGCACTTACCTCATTTTTTTTAATAATGTCACTTACCTGCTTTTTGTTCTAAGCCCCTCAATTATTAACATTTTGTGAGCGAATTTTAGGGATATATTACTGTATTTATATTTTTATTTTATTCGCGAAATAGTCCTAATAAATGTCACTCGAGATCTGAGATTACTGATTATTTTATTCTGATTTCGGTGATTAAGGAAAGTCTATGGTGCAATATTAAGAAAATCCACTTTTTTATGATCATAATTGAGACCCGGAATCCAAGAGGGGCCCAAGTCCATTACATCAAACTTTTGGGAAATTGAAAAAAATGTTTTATGTTGCTACAAACTGCCTCTGACTATTTTTTATTTCGTAACCTACATCTCCATTACATCTTTTCATATAACCATGGCAACAAGCTTCTACTAATTATTTTGCATGAGAAATAAATTTTGAAATTGATTAAATATTGGGCCCCTCTTGGATTCCGAGTCTCAATTATATTTGAGGCTGTTTTAAATGATTTAACCATATATTCATGGTGCTTGAGTGAGCTGAGAGAATTTTTTTAATAATATTTTCTCGACTTAAAATTTTAAGCAGTTTATTAAATAGAAAAGCTCCTTGCAGGACAGTTGTCAGATTGGTCTGAAATTTCTCACAGAGGTCAATTAAATACTGATATATAAAATTTAATTTGCATTTGTATGAAATATTAATATTAAGTTCCTTCGGGGAATATTCATATTGCGCTTGAATTAAAATATGCTAAATATGATAAATTCATAAACTAAAAAATTTATTCTGACTCTATTTAGACTGAGCTCAAAAAGCTAATTAATTTTTATTGCCATGACTATTTTAAAGGTTTTTGGGCAAACATGAATTAAATATTTTGAAAAAATTTGACGCAAGGAGCCTTTTTAGTGACGTCAATATAATTTTTAGTGACGTCAATATAAAATATATTTAAAAAATATAATTTAAAAACTATTAGCCCTAATGCCACAAAATTTGGACAGATGGTACTATTGTAGATCTGTTTATGTAGCTTAAATTTCACAAATTTTGGATGAAAATTGTGGAAATTTTAAAAGCCATACGTGTCCCCTTAAAATGGTTTGATTGCGGTGAAATTTCGTAATAAAAATCTTCATGCATATTCCGCATACTAAAGAAACTTAATAATAAAATAGCATTAAACAATCCCTTTGAAACTAACAGAAAATTGTTTTTATTATTAATTAAATTCATAATTCAATTTCATTCACCTGTGAGGGGGTGACGACACTGCCTTCTTGATCTCCCGAAGACAATTGTTGCGGGAAAAAGAAATGACCGTTGTCTACTTGCGTTGCTCCCTGGAAGTAGTCCCTGAGACTATGTGTACATCGTTGCCATATGCCACACGTATGTAATGCTGAATACAATATGTAGAAATGTTCATGTATATTTTATAACGAAGAAAATTTTCACTTTTCGTTTGAAAGAAAGAGTAATTTTTCGTGCGATTTCTTCATGGACCCTGTTTTTTGTTGAAAATATCGTGACTATGAAGAAATTTCGTGAATTTAAACAAGTTTCGTGATTTTTTTTTATTTTACTTGGTTATTTAACGACGCTGTATCAACTACGAGGATATTTAGCGTCGATGGGATTGGTGATAGTGAGATGATATTTTGGCGAAATGAGGATTCGCCATAGATTACCTGACATTTGCCTTATGGTTGGGGAAAACCTCGGAAAAAACCCAACCAGGTAATCAGCCCAAGCGAGAATCGAACCCGCGCCCGAACGCAACTCCGGATCGGCAGGCAAGCGCCTTAGCCGACTGAGCTACGCCGGTGGCTAGTTTCGTGAAAATTCGCGAACATATTAAATTTAATTTTGGACTTTCATTAAGGGATTTTTATTTTTCATGCGTAAAATAAAGTTTTTAACACATTTCACGTATATCGTTATTACCAAAAAATCAGACCGGTAGGCCTAATAATATTTAATAAAAATGCTCACGGATTATATGCAATTCTAGCATTATAAACAGGCTGCTATGACGATCACAATCGAGCATAGTGGTCTCTCTATGGCATGCATAGTTTACCTAGCAACGTAGAAATTAGACCACTTTATTGTACAAGCAGAACAATCCACTATTATTAATCCCACATTCAAGGAGACGTAACAATTTTAACACGAGATCGTGTACAACGACAAGATTATGTATGTATGTTTGAGGTTGGCAGACTGTAAGCTTTCACTGTATTTGCCTGTGAAATAAGCAAATACAATGGCAAAGTAAATCCATGTGACAGAATATTAAATACTGTATATAACAGTAAAGTAAATCCTATGTACATTAATTTAAGCGAAAATTAATTAAGTAATTAATTCTTAAAAAACCTCCTCTTTGTTGATGATCAAGTCATATTAGCTAGTGACGAGGATACGTTACAAAGGGGACTATTTGAATTATATAAAATTACGAAAGATATGACTCTTAACTATTTCGAAAGAAAAAACAAAAGTTTATGGGCAATAGGGTGGTGAGATCAAAGGTAGTAGTGGAAGACTGTATCATAGAACAAGTTAATACTTTTAACTTCCTTGGCTGCCATCTGTCATATAGGCTACTCATGAAAAAGATATTGATTATAAAATTGCCAAATTTAATAATATATGTGGGACCATTAGAAGAACACTCCGAAATAAAACAAGGAAAGATACACAGATTAAACTATATAAAGTTATGGCAATACCAACGGGGTTATATGCGAGTGAAACTTGGACCTTAAAAGAGAAAGAAAGAAGCCGACTACAGGCAGCTGAAATGCGATTTCTTCGAAGTGTAGTAGGAGTAACTCGACTGGATCACATCAGAAATGAAGAAATAAGAAACAATCTAAAAGTTAACAGCCTGTTAGAAACTGTAGATGAGTATAAACAGAAATGGTGGGAACACGTACAACGCATGGGCCAAGATAGAACCCCGAAAATAATCGCTGACTATGTACCCACTGGCGAAAAGAAGTATCGGCCGACCAGCAAAAAGGTGGATACAAGAAATAAAGGAGCCGCAACGGGCTTAAAGCCTACAGCTTGAAGCAGAAGAAGAAGAAGAAGAAGAAGAAGAAGAAGAAGAAGGAGGAGGAGGAGGAGAAGAAGAAGAAGAAGAATTTAAAAATATAAAATATAAAGTAAAGTACATAGACCCTATGTGCGTTAATAGTTAGATGAAAATTAATTAATTCAGTAACTAATTCATAAATATAAAGTAAAGTAGCCCCTATATGGATTAATCTTTGGATGAAAGTTGATTTTTTACAAAACAGGCTATTAGGTAATGTAAATACTGTATCAATTAATGTTTCAAAGAAAATTAATCAATTAATTTAAAGAAAGCAATTACAACTAAAACTAACTCACATAGGTATTCAAGGAGCTCCAAGACTTTTTGCAATAACTCGAGAATCGAGCGAATATTTTACATTTACTTCCGTCGTTTTTACTACTGTTGTCAGTCTATTAGAATGCTGTCATTCATTTCTCCCTCGCTTTTGAATTACAGCAATTACTCACAGAGACTATGATACCTACTGCGAAAATGAAGCATGCTGAGTTAGGACATTATGACAAAGTGAAGAGAAACGACTGGAAGCATTTGAAATGTGGATATAGAGAAGAATGTAGCGTGTGAAATGGACAGACAGAATAAAAATGAAGCTGTGCTAGAAAGAGTGGGTGAAGAAATAATGCTGAAATTGATCAGAAAGAGGAAAAGAAACTGGCTGACTCACTGACTAGAAAGAAACTGTCTACTGAAGGATGCACTGGAAGGAACAGTGAACGGGAAAAGGTGCGGGACAGAAAAAGATATCAGATGAGAGCATGTAAGATACATGGATCGTATGCGGAGACTAAGAGGAAGGCGGAAAATAGAGAAGATTGAAGAATGTTGGATTTGCAGTGAAAACTTACCCTTGGGCAGAAAACTATGAATAGTGGGTTAAGAATGAAATGAAAGACCGAAGTACCATATATTTCAGACTATAAGGCGCATCCCAAAATCAAAGATTTATAAGGTGAAAAATGATTAGATGTACGGGCAATATTAATTAACAAATGTATTCAGTTATTGTTGTAGCCTAAATATGAAATTAAGTTCATTAGTTAATGACCGTATATATGCGAATATAGACATAATTTTGAGAATTCCCACATCTTTATGCGAATAGGCCTGTAAGATTATGATGGTCTATGGCGAGTCCTTGCCATCACCCCTTTGATTTGATTACCCCCCTTTGATTTTATTACCTGGTTGGGTTTTTCCGAGGTTTTCCCCAATCAAAAGGCAAATGCCGAGTATTATTTTGGCGAATCCTCGGACCTCACCTCATCTCACTACATCTCGCCAAAATATTGTAAAAAATTGCACAAAATTGTTAAAATTGTAGAAAATTACTAAATTGTAAAACTATAAAAATTTGTAAAAATTGTAATTGTAATATTGTAAAATTTTGACTTGTTCCACATCTTAAAGCTTCATTGCTCATGTAAGATTTAAGGAATAAAATAAATAAATGAAAATGAAAAAAAAAAAACGCGATTATAAGACTAATCCCGATTTGAGCAGCTAATAAGGGGTCTAGACTTGTATGTATTTATTTACACTGCAAGTGGGCAAGCACCCGGTGGCAGTGGTATACACAATATAAACAATACACAATAAAATGATAAGCAATACACAATAAGAAAAGCAATACACAATAATGATAAGCAATACACAATAATGATAAGCAATACACAATAATGATAAGCAATATACAATAAGAAAAGCAATACACAATAATGATAAGCAATATACAATAAGAAAAGCAATACACAATAATGATAAGCAATATACAATAAGAAAAGCAATACACAATAATGATAAGCAATATACAATAAGAAAAGCAATACACAATAATGATAAGCAATATACAATAAGAAAAGCAATACACAATAATGATAAGCAATATACAATAAGATAAGCAATACACAATAATGATAAGCAATATACAATAAGATAAGCAATACACAATAATGATAAGCAATACACAATAAGATAAGCAATACACAATAATGATAAGCAATACACAATAAGAAAAGCAATACACAATAATGATAAGCAATATACAATAAGAAAAGCAATACACAATAATGATAAGCAATACACAATAAGAAAGCAATACACAATAATGATAAGCAATATACAATAAGAAAAGCAATACACAATAATGATAAGCAATATACAATAAGATAAGCAATACACAATAATGATAAGCAATATACAATAAGATAAGCAATACACAATAATGATAAGCAATACACAATAAGATAAGCAATACACAATAATGATAAGCAATACACAATAAGATAAGCAATACACAATAATGATAAGCAATACACAATAAGAAAAGCAATACACAATAATGATAAGCAATATACAATAAGAAAAGCAATACACAATAATGATAAGCAATATACAATAAGAAAGCAATACACAATAATGATAAGCAATACACAATAAGAAAGCAATACACAATAATGATAAGCAGTACACAATAAGAAAAGCAATACACAATAATGATAAGCAATACACAATAAGAAAAGCAATACACAATAATGATAAGCAATACACACTTAAGGTCTAAATCTTAAAAGAATGGTTATAATGATAGGTACTCCTTATATTCGGAAATATAGGCTACTGTAATAAATGAAAAGTACCTTATTGCCACTTCATCACTCACAAATGTCACGAAATCTGTCGGATTCTTACCCTTACATATTTGTTAAAAGTTACGTCGAATTTTTTGGCAGTCATTTTGGTAATGCAGTTTATTTTGCGTCTCTTTTCGATTACCATGGCCGTTCAAAGATGATTACACGTCTATAATGAAGCAGTCGCGGAATAGATACAACAAGGAGAGGCCAAAATTCTCGGAAAATTCTATCATAATTCTCATAGGATCTATCTGGTGTCGAACTCTTGTCTTATTCTATCGAGAAGCCATAACCTGGATAGAAAAGATGTAAAATGAATGGACAACCCTGTTTCGAAACAGAGTTACCGGTATTTTAATCTGCAGTTATACAATTACCTGCATATAGTTGCCGGGAAATCGATGAGGCTTGTGTATCTGTTGGGGAATCTTGCAGTTGCCCGGGAAACTGGTTTCATTACAGATACGTTCATCCATTCCTGACGAAACTTCCTGGGTCTAGCACAACGAAGAGTTTCTACAACTACAGATGCAGCTTATTGTTCCACTTCCAAGCTTTCAAATTAATGCGAATCGCTTATAATTGCCGGAGTGTTACTAAACGCGTCTACCCCCTATCTCGAAAACTAATTTTAAAGGGTTGTTATTATTAGAAACATGCGCATAGGTTAAGTACGTGTTAAGATATGATCTGTGCCACATATTTTCGTCTCTTATCAGATTTTGACCTCCTTCTCATAATAGTAAGGTGCTTACATGGCGATTACATGTATGTGGTTTGTATCCTTTAAACGGTAAAGATTATCTGCACAAAGATTACTTATAGCTAAGCAAACGTGCTGGTTTTAGATACCAACATAATAATATATATGAAAAGAAATTGCATGATATAAGTTACACGTGATTTCTTATTAAAATTTACCAGGTATTTAATAAAACAAAGCACACTATTGAGCCGAAAGATTAAAACATTGGCTTTATATCATAGTCTGAGGCTCAAATCCAGACTATTCTATGTTAAAGTTGTGATTAACAAAGCCCATTTGGCCTGCCATACTCAAAATATTTTAATGAGTGCATATTAGTGAATAACTGAATGAATGTACGTATTAATGAGTTAAAAAGGGAATGAGTTTATTAGTGAACAAGTGAATGAGTGTCTTAGTGAGTGAATAAATTTGTCAGAGAGTGAATGAGTGTATTAATGAATAAGTGAATATACGTAGCTATTAATAGTGAACAAGGGAATGAGTGTATTAGTAAATAAGTGAATGAGTGTATTAAAGATAAGTGAATGAATATACGTATTAATGAGTGAAAAAGTGAATAACTATTAGTGAATAAGAGGATGAATCTATATATTAATGAGTATTAGTGAATGAGTGAATGTATGTAGCTATTCATGAGTGAACAAGCGAATGAATGTTTTAGTGAACAAGCGAATGAGTGTGTTAGTGAAAAAGTGAATGAGTGTTATTGAATACATGAATGAATGTGTTAGTGAATGAGTGTATTTATTGAATAAACAAATGAGTGTGTTAGTGAATGAGTGTAATAGTGAATAAGTGAATGAGTGTTAGTGAATAAGTGAATGAGTATTTTATTGAACAAGCGAATGAGTGTGTTAGTGAATAAGTGAATATGTGTGTTAGTGAATAAATGAACAAGTGTATTAGTAAATAAGTGCATGAGTGTAATAATGAATAAACGAATGAGTGTTTTAAAGAATAAGTGAATGAGTGTATTAACGAATAAACGAATGAATGTGTTAGTGAATGAGTGTATTAGTGAATGAGTGTAACAGTGAATAAGTATTAGTGATTAAACGAATAGGTATGTTAGTGAATGAGTGTATTAATGGATAAGTAAATGAGTGTATTGTTGAATAAACGAATGAGTGTGTTAGTGAATGAGTGTATTAGTGAATAAGTGAATGAGTGTATTAGTGAATGAGTGTAACAGTGAATAAGTGTATTAGTGATTAAACGGATAGGTATGTTAGTGAATGAGTGTATTAATGAATAAGTAAATGAGTGTATTGTTGAATGAACGAATGAGTGTGTTAGTGAATGAGTGTATTAGTGAATAAGTAAATGAGTGTATTGTTGAATAAACGAATGAGTGTGTTAGTGAATGAGTGTATTAGTGAATAAGTGAACGAGTGTATTAGTGAATGAGTGTAACGGTGAATAAGTGTATTAGTGATTAAACGAATGAGTGTGTTAGTGAATGAGTGTATTAATGAATAAGTAAATGAGTGTATTGTTGAATAAACGAATGAGTGTGTTAGTGAATGAGTGTATTAGTGAATAAGTGAATGAGTGTATTAGTGAATGAATGTAATAATGAATAAGTGTAATAATGAATAAACGAATGTGTGTGTTAGTGAATAAGTGAATGAATGTATTATCGAATAAGCGAATGAGTGTATTAGTGAATGAGTGCAATAGTTAATAAGTGTCTTAGTGAATAGACGAATGAGTGTATTAGTGAATAAGTGAATGAGTATATTAATGAATAAGTGAATTAGTTTGTTAGTGAATAAGTGAATGAGTGTATCAGTGAATAGGTGAATGAGTAAATGTACGTAGCTATTAATGAATGAGCAAGCGAATGTGTGTATTACTGAATAAACGAATGAGTGTGGTAGTGAATAAGTGAATGAGTGTTATTGAATACATGAATGAGTGTATTAATGAATGAGTGAACTAATGTGCAAGTGAATGAGTGTAATAGTGAATAAGTGTATTAGTGAATAAACGAATGAATGTGTTTGTGAATGAGTGTATTAATGAATAAGTGTATTAATGAATAAGTGGATGAATGTGCAAGTGAATGAGTGTAGTAGTGAATAAGTGTATTAGTGAATAAACGAATGTGTTAGTGAATGAGTGTATTAATGGACAAGTGAATTAGTGTGTTAGAAATAAGTGAATGAGTTTATTAGTGAATAAGTGAATGAGTATGTTAGTGAATAAGAGAATGAGTGCATTTGTGAATAATTGACTGAGTTTGTTATTGAACGAATGTATTAGTAAATAAATGAACACGTTGGTGAGTTAATGTGTGCACTGCAGACTGAATATGTCAGTGTTGTATAGAAAATTAGTAAATGAATGGACGCGTAACTCTGTAAAAGTCACTCGAATGCTACTGCGTGGACAGTGATGATGAGTTCTGTACTACGCAAGGGAAAAGGTCGGTGTTGTAGCCGGGGAGTGATTGTGGTCATGCTGCCGATAATTCCTGCTTATCAGCACAAACTGTCTTGCCTGCGCGGTGCAGATACCGCACCTGATGGTTGTGTTTCAGATGATTAATGGCACCGAACACGGGAGCGAGGGGTGTGGGGAGAGGCCACGGTCCTTTCACCTGCCCGGTGCGAGGTAGTTGCCTTCACAGGAACTCGGAGCATTTCTCGAGGTGTAAATGGTTCATTGCTACCAGGAAAACATATCGCAGCGAAAGATAATTCGGAAGTTCTCACGGAAATAGCCTACGCGTTTCGGCGATTTTGTCTTCTCTCTGTTAGCACTCTTGTGAGTTTATCTCTCATTTGAGTATTTATTTGTATAATATTCCTTTATAAACACACAGTAAAGTAGTACTGCAAGAAATCGATATCGAGATTTTCGCGAAAATACGATTTTTCAGCATCACGGATCCCGAAATAGTTATTTTCGTAAATTCTTAAGAAAGCGAGTCTTTACGGTACAAGTGAGTGCATATCGTGACGAGTACCGTTAAAACGCTTTCTTAAGGAGTTACGTACAATATTTTGTTTCATATTATATAATAGTAAATTATGCAACGAGCCTATAATGAAGGTAATTAAGAAGTGAGTGTGGATATTTATGAAACTCGCTTGCGCTCGTTTCATAATTTTCATACGAGCTTCTTAATTACCATTATAGACGAGTTTCATACGACTTTTTATGCTCGACCATATTTCTAACTTGATATTATTAATTTTATTTGTATCTGACCTTGAGCAATGTCCCGTATGTTGTGAGATGTGCGCAGACGCGAAAGTATTGATTTTTTCCGAGGAACAGATGTCCACATTGTCCTTGCTAGACCATAAGAACCTACAGAGATAACATTGAAATTAAATTAGACATTGAAAAACGAGATGACAAATTGAATTTATTTGAATATTATTTACAATTAACGCTAATTATTATAGTAACAGAACATAACCTTCTGCGACAGTATTGGATTTCCAGCCTCCGTGACTTTTCGCTAATTCTCTTTCGATTGCATATCCGAGAATAATCGATACTTGCGGTTTTATAACGGTAGAAAGCTGACCTGTCATTAGCTGAACAGTTGTAACCTGAGTCGTCATTGGCTGAAAGACCTGACCTTTAATGAGTAGGTGTACTTCAATGACATGCATTAAAGGTCTGCTACCAGGTGTATAATTACTACATTTCGGCATGGTCGAGCATAAAAATATTTTATATTTATACATCTTGATTACACAACTTTTAACAGTGTATCACTCGGAATATGTATGATAAGAACTTTCTTGTGTTAAATATTATTACCATACATTGTTAACATGTTTCGACCTATTTTCGGTCATCTTCGGCACTGGTCGTTGTTGGTCTTGGCGCCTCTTGTTTTCTCTGTGGGTGCGTTCGTAGTGTGGAGTCAAAGAGTGTATGTGTTTTGAAATTGAGTTGTGTGTTGAGAATATCGTTGGGGTGTGTTTTCGTGTGTCCGTATATTTCATATTGTTCTAGTGCTAACCACACCTACAGAGACATCAACACAGACATGGAAATACTGTACATCCAATCAAAAAGCCAGAAACTCAACACACTAGAACAATATGAAATACACAGACACACGAAAACACACCCCAACGATATTCTCAACACACAACTCAATTTCAAAACACATACACTCTTTGACTCTACACTACAAACGCACCCACAGAGAAAAAAAGAGGCACCAAGACCAACAACGACCAGTGCCGAAGATGACCGAAAATAGGTCGAAACATGTTAACAAGGTACGGTAATAATATTTAACACAAGAAAGTTCTTATCATACATATTCCGAGATTTTATATTTGTTAATTATTTTATGTTGGAGATGCACTAAATGTAGGCAGAAAATACGCTCATTACAGAGTACATAGTTCCGATCATTGAACAAACAGTTGACGAGCAGGGGAGACCTTGCATATTTCATATCTGTAAATCTCTCTGCCACTTGCACTGAGGTTAAAATTGAATTGAGTTGAATTTACGAGAAGGGGGCAGTATGGCCCAGCACTGCGACCCAGGTCTATTGCGCTAACCCTCCAGCTAGGCGCATTCCCAAACCCACACCGGCTGACTACACTAAGGTTCGCTGCGTACCCAGGTGTCGAGCAAGCAACCCTCCTCGTCCCTAGGCCAGTTCCCTCCGTGCGTCGATAGCCGGCGATCGGCGAATGCTATGGAATGATGAAATGGAGAAATGGTGACGGAATGACGTAAATGCCTAATATGGGGGAAAACGGGAGAACACCGAGAAAAACTCCAACTGCCACCTTTTCCGCCACAAGTGTCACTATGGATTTTAAAATCCCAGATCTGACCGGGAATAGAACCCGGGCCGCCTGCGTGACAGTCAGAAGTTTGACCATTCAACCACCGCAGGGGTGAGGTTAAATTCATTATAAGTTATACAATATATTTTTGCTTTGAATTCGAAATAATTTAGAGAAATATAAGAAGAAAATTGCTATTAAGTGATTCAAGTGACGCAGAAGCGAGAAAGAGTACGGTACCTATATAAAAATCTGATAAACTTTCATAACCTCAATTTGTCTCAATTCTGTAAATGTCCAAATTTCGCTATCATACAGCAAGGTTGGAATTTTTAAGCTGTCACGGGTTCGATTACCGCTGGAGTCACGAGTTTTCTCTATTGATCCAATCCTTTGGCTGCATTATGGCCCTGGGGTTTACTCATCTTCTAACGAAATGGTATTTTGTTGAGGATAAAGGCAGCTGACGCCCCTACTGCCATTAATGCCGAGTGTCTGTACACCTGGGAGCCTTAACCCTTTGCTATAGTGAGCGTCACATAAGAACAGTTCCTAAACAGCAAATATTGCTGTCTTGTCAGTGTTGTCAACTGTTACCAGATATCACACGATCCTACGTACTAAATGACTTATTTACTTAATGTACTTTATGTTGGAAGATTATTATTAATAATTCAATAATTTGTAATATATTTTCGTAGGCAAACTCTGCGGGCAAGGGATCAACATATCAATTATTTTGTCTGGCAATGCGAAATTCACTGGTTTGACTAAAAAATTAACTCATGAGACCTAACCTAAAAACGTATTTTGTTTGACCACATGAAATTGTTAGTACTAACTTCGAAAACTTATCTGACTATAGTCTTGAATTACAACCACAACACAACACATAAAATAACTAATATGTAGTAATATTAATACTGATATTAATTAATTATTAGTATGTTCAAATTTCATTAGCTTCTAGTAACCGGCTCAGAAATCTAGTACAATTTTAATTGCATAGAACTCCAGTACCGACAAACATTGTCGATATTTGCCTCAGCTGCCAACATACCAGTTACAAAATCACTACCATTTGTAGTAGTATTTGTCAGTATCGAAATTCGAAACGAAGTTGGTAAAAGAAAATTCAAACTGCAAACTAAAAAATCACCACAATCCACTAGCATTTGTAGTAATGGGGGAAAAATGGTTAGGTTTCACCCTTAGGATATGAAGTAAGCTGACCCGGACTATTCCCTGTGAGTCTCCATGACCTGTAATGGGAATTACTTCACCGTTACTTTGCAATCATAGGGAGTATCCAGAGATGATAAAATAATTATGAACCAGAAACGACACTATTCGTAGTAAACCTTAGTCGACATTTTTTATATTTTGTCTGGTAGAATTTTCCCGGGATCGAATTCCGTCCCTTTTGGTGAGCCGTCATTTTAAATTGACAGCAGCAAACAGAAGTTAGTAATCCTAGTAGATCCGTCGCGTTCAACTTGCAACTAGTGATCTAGCAAACTGAAACGGGGCCTAGGCTGGATTATGAAGGAAGGACAAGAGGGTTCTTGTAGAGCGTGTTTCTTGAATATCTCGTCAAGATAGCCTAGTGCTTGCTGGATTTCTCAGGAGAAACTGCAAGTAAGAGAGGATTTATTGCGAGGTACTACACCGGGTAAGGACGTCTTATCGGATTTAAATGCTTGCGAACTTAACAATCATGGCGGGGAATCACGCGAAGTCTGCTGGAAGCATCTGTGCTATCAGCCTGCGAGCCGCGCCTTCGATCACCGGCATGCGGGATTTTATTGTAGTGCATTCCAACCCAAGGTTGCACATCCGCAACAAATGCTATTGTCTGTGGCAATAGAAGCAATTTATATCATTTTAATGGGCGTGCACACAGTTACATGCAATCGATTTTAAGACAAAAATGGCCGGCATAGAAGGACAGAGCTGTATTACGTATGGTATGGTAATGGCATGGTAAAAATATCAACAGAGGGACATTATTATGTTTTATTTTAATAATATTCAAGGCCGTTGCATGTTTTATGTCTGAGTTAAAGTTAGTCTACAATCGGTACACTTTGTTTATTTTTACAAAGTCTTTTGATCTTCTAAAACGAGATATATGCGATTTTTTGTGACCTTCATCTGTCAGTGGAATTACTAGGCAACTGCACAATGTGTCATATTCATATTTTAGTGATGGGAATGAGGGCGTCATTTAATTAGCGTCACGACAGAATTTGAACTGCAACAAATGAAGTACGAAAAGTCTGTGCTGTAAATAACAAATTAAGTGTATGGTATTGTAGTGGGAACATGTTTAGCATATATAAAGATTTTATAAAAACGATAAGTCAATTTTAAAATGCAGATGACATTCACTGGCTTTGATAGGGCCTTTGATTATGCAATAGGAACCAGTGTTGGACGTTTGGGACGATCCCTTCTAAATGTGTACCATTTGGAATGGTGAATATTGGACGTATGGAATGATCTCGCCCTCTCTGCGCACCATGACGATTACGGAAACAAAATTAGTTGTCTCATTTTATGCAGACTTGGGATTGCCAGATACTTGTAACGCATGCCCTAGCATAATTAAAAATGTAGTTTCTTAAATTAAAAATGCAATGAAGAGAACTATCATCAACTTATTATATTTTACAGATTTAAAAAGAATTTGGACCATAATAAAACAAAGAATATTTCAAATATTCCATTAGGATTACTTCCGCAGTCTTTTTTTAATTTTTTATTGGGTTATTTTACGACGCTGTATCAACATCTCAGGTTATTTAGCGTCTGAATGAAATTAAGGTGACTATTACACTCTTACTACGTCATACTACTTTTGACCAATAAAACGGTACGAAAGGACGTATTTCAACCAATCATGGCTGCTTATCGCACAATTTTATCGCGTCCCTAGCATTTGTTTAATTTTATCGCGTCCCTAGCATTTGTTTAATTTTAACGCGTCCCTAACATTTGTTTCTTTGTTCGCCAACATTTGAAACTGCGCTCGTCTGGACGTCAAAAAAAAAAATATATATATATATATATATATATATATATATATATATATATATATATATATATATATATATATAATTACAAACCACTCCAGTCGATGCACAGCATTCATTCATTCGGAAATTCTTAATAAGTTGAATACACCATGTAGGCCTAAATCAACGAGTTCCACTTCTATTACGCACACTTCCAATATAACATCAATTGAACCACCAACCACATTCAAATTTGAAAATTGTACATTCAACAATTATTCCTTTTAAAATTATTCATGTTTATGTTTTATGTCATCGTCGTTAATTAAAACTTTTCTAACACTTGTGTATATTAATTAGGTTATGTTATATCTTCTGCTATATGATATTATGGATAGTCACGTATCAGAGATTGTTTAATATTAAGATTTATTGAAAATCATCTGTCAAGTGACGTTGATTACTGGGATTCGGATAATTGAAGTGGAATGTTGCATTTTAATAAAAATGAAACTTAATCAACAAAGCCTTCTTGACTAGTAACATTGCCATCGTGTATAATAGATCGAGAACTCCTCGACGAGAAGGCATTGCTCACTACTGCCATCTAGCATGCATCTAGCGTAATATTTGTAATGTTGAGATGGTACAATAATACATTTGAAGACAGTTGTATTTTCGTAAGTCAATTAATATTTTATTGTATTGGAGTACTTCGTTACTTCTAATCTTTATATACTTTCTTCTAATCGTGTAATAGTCAATTAAATCCCACTCGAGTTTTGATTTCCTCTAGATAAATCAAAACGTCTAGTGAGATTACTGTTGATAATGCCGGTTGAATGAGTCCGGGGTCCAGAACTGAAAGTTACCCAGCATTTGCTCTTATTGGGTTGAGGGAAAACCCCGGAAAAAATCTCAACCAGGTAACTTGCCCCGACCGGGATCCGCAGCCTTATATTCAGAGTTGTTTATTAACGTCCCCTCTCTATCTCGTTGTCTTTCCTTTTCCTTTAGCAACAGTTCTTACAACTTCTAAAGAAATGTTCTCTGTTGTAGTGGTTTCATGATTATCTCTCCACACACACTTATAATTTTCGAAAGTTTTGAGTCACTATACACCACATCACTGTATTTACTATTCGTATATAGGCTAGAATCTTCACCTTTCCATCTTTTAATTCACATCGCTTATAGGTGGAAAATTCCTATTTTTTATGTAATATAAGTCTCCAAATCCATTTCTGGTAACGAACTAGACTCCTCTGGTTTTGTAACCGCTTGAGCCACGTATACAATCAACCAAAATATCGCGGAAAAATAATTGAAAGTTACTATTGTAATATCCAGATCCTGGGTATGACACAGGTAATCCAGAAAGTTCATGTGAGACATGTCGCTATGGTTATATTGTTCCAGAGTTTTTAAGTGTTATGATGCAACATTACTGCTTCATATTACGACAAAATGTGTGTTCTTGAAACTACCATATATAGATTACGTAGCACATAAAACCCGTGTCGTATTTGATAGCCTCCTCTTCTTCGTCTGGCAACACATAGTGATTCGTTGTAATAATATTTCCATGGAAATAGCTAGAGCTTATATGCGCATAAATTTCAGTACTATGTATGACCGGCAGCGAGGCTTGAAACAAGCTCTTTAATGACCGAGGTCATCACTTTACTGGCGGGCGAAGTAAACCTTAGAAATGACACTCAAGGAGACTCAATTTATCGGCAACATAATCGGTGTGAAGTAACATTAAAACCAGCGAAGATAACATCATTCCTACACATCATACTTGCACAAGTAGGAGGCCTGGAACGGTAGGTGGGCGCCAGTCGTGGTTCCTTGAGCAGGATGGCGTTTTCTGAGCCATGATACCACGTTCGATCCCCATCCGCCGTTGAACTAAAATAACGAAATGTTAGAGATTCGACTGCAAGTAGACCTACATGTAGCTATTATTATCATTATTATTATTATTATTATTATTATTATTATTATTATTATTATTATTATTATTATTATTATTGAACGGGTTACATCAGCTTCTTGTCTATGCGGATGACGTGAATATGCTAGAGGAAAATCCACAAACGATTAGGGAAAACGCGGAAATTCTAGTTGAAGCAAATAAAGCGATAGGGTTGGAAGTAAATCCCGAAAAGACTAAGTATATGATTATGTCTCGTGACCAGAATATTGTACGAAATGGAAATATAAAAATTGGAGATTTATCTTTCGAAGAGGTGGAAAAATTCAAATATCTTGGAGCAATAGTAACAAATATAAATGACACTCGGGAGGAAATTAAACGCAGAGTAAATATGAGGAAATGCGTGTTATTATTCGGTTGAGAAGCTTTTGTCATCTAGTCTTCTGTCAAAAAATCTGAAAGTTAGAATTTATAAAACAGTTATATTACCGGTTGTTCTGTATGGTTGTGAAACTTGGACTCTCACTTTGAGAGAGGAACAGAGTTTAAGGGTGTTTGAGAATAAGGTTCTTAGGAAAATATTTGGGGCTAAGAGGGATGAAGTTACAGGAGAATGGAGAAAGTTACACAACGCAGAGCTGCACGCATTGTATTCTTCACCTGACATAATTAGGAACATAAAATCCAGACGTTTGAGATGGGCAGGACATGTAGCACGTATGGGCGAATCCAGAAATGCATATAGAGTGTTAGTTGGGAGGCCGGAGGGAAAAATACTTTTTGGAAGGCCGAGACGTAGATGGGAAGATAATATTAAAATGGATTTGAGGGAGGTGGGATATGATGATAGAGAATGGATTAATCTTGCTCAGGATAGGGACCAATGGCGGGCTTATGTGAGGGCGGCAGTGAACCTCCGGGTTCCTTAAAAGCCAGTAAGTAAGTATAATTATTATTATTATTATTATTATTATTATTATTATTATTATTATTACTACTACAATAAAGTCCACACCTGTGGAATAAAGGTCAGCGCGTCTGGCCGCGAAACCAGGTGGCCCGGGTTCGATTCCCGGTCGGGGCAAGTTACCTGGTTGGGGTTTTTTCCGGGGTTTTCCCTCAACCCAATATGAGTAAATGCTGGGTAACTTTCGGTGCTGGAGTCCGGACTCATTTCACCGGCATTATCACCTTCATTTCATTCAGACGCTAAATAACCAAAGATGTTGATACAGCGTCGTAAAATAACCTACTAAAAATTACTAGAATAGAAATTCTAAATCTCTCTCTCCGGTCTGCAGATGTATAAAATATGCTAATTTGCATGGATATAACTTGGATCCATTTAATGTGTAGTATATACTTTGGAGTTTTATATCAGTTTCATTTACGTCTTTTGTTTAAATATGTATTTTAATATTATTCTCGCTATCTTTTATATCATTTTGTTGTTTATTAATTACATGATTCCATCCTTTAATTTTCAGTTACAATTACTTTTAATTGTCATTATTCTATGTAGTTTAGTCATCCATTTTATTCCGTCCATTCAATGTCATTATTGTCGTTGTATTAAACTATTCTCATCATCTTGTGTGTCTTTGTAATATAATTTTATTTAATTGCCATTAATTTAATTATTTCTTTGTGCTTTTATTGTAATTTATTGCTATGTTTTTGTTATATTTGTGCTGAACTGTAATTGGCCACTGGCTGTTGTACAGCACATTAAATATAAGTAAATAAATAAAATAAATAAATTATTACCGACCACGGTTGCGTAATAGTTAACATAATTTCTATCTTTAGTTCGGTAGTCCGGGGTTCGATTCCAGAGGTCGGCTATCCTGACTTGGGTTTTCGCTGTTTTCGAAGTCCTTCCAAACGAATGCTGGGATAGAACCAATTTCAAGAACCACGACCCGATTTCTTCCCAGTCCTCATTACCCCTTTATTAGCAATATTATCACGTCTCTCTCATCCTATATTCTCCCAACGATAGGCCTAGGTCCAATGGAGTAGCTCACCCGGCAAAGCTCTGCCCGGTGGGTATTACCGTAAATAACTGTTGGTGGGAAACGCCGGCAAAAAGGAAGAATATATGGTTATGCCTGAAAGTTGCAGATTTCCTATTCGTGCAAAACTTATACTTGAAAATAAACTCACAGAACAGGTGTCGCGTTTTCATTATTTAGGTTGTAATGCAACTTTCGAAACAGATGTATGTATGTGCATTTATTTACACTGCAAGTGGGCAAGCACCCGGTGGCAATGGTATACACAATATAAACAATACACAATAAAATTACAATACACAATACAATTATATAAACAATACAATAAGAATACGCAATACAATTTAACACAATAATTACATATGTATAGATCCTACATAAGTTTCAATAGTCTTTCACTTTACTCTCATCTCACTCACTGTAGTGGCACTATGACGCATTTCACTGACACTTTAGCACACATTTCACTGACACTCTATAACACATTTCACTGACACTATAGAACACATTTCATTGACGCTATAAATTATCACTGATCGGAACTATTCACTGCAGTGTAAAACCGTAACTTCACTGACTCACCTCGCTTCACTGATATAACAGTTCAAATAAGTCAAATAATTACACCCTTATGCATACTTATAAACATAGCTACATTTAAGCTAATCAACTACATTTAAGCTAAACATTGAAATCGAAAAATAAATTAAACAGATTAAAATGTAATATTCATCAGTCACTCATTCATAGTTTTCTGCCAAGAGTATGTCTCACTGCAAACCCAGCATTCTCGAATCTTCCCTTATTTCCTTCTTAGTCTCCGCATACGACCATATATCTTAATGTTGTCTATCATCTGGTATCTTCTTCTGACCCGGACTTTTTCCTCGTACACCATTCCTTCCGGTGTGGGACGATAAATAGAACACAGTAAATAAAACAAGAAAATACACAAAAATAAAGTTGTACAGAAGTATAACAGTTCCAGTGCTGACGTATGGAAGCGAACGGTGGACACTAAAAATAGATAGAGAGGAAGGGATAAAAATAAATTACAAGCAGTGGAGATGAGATTTCTTCGTATAGTAAAAGGATGTACAAGAAGAGATTTGATAAGAAGTTACGATGAATATAAACCAAATTTGAAACAACACCTATCTCGAATGAATAGTGAAAAATATTGGCACTGATACAAAAAGTACCAACCTAACGGCAAAAAAGACCCTGCGCTATGAAGACGGAATAGGCTTTAAAACGTCTAAACCATGAAATGAACATATTATTATTATTATTATTATTATTATTATTATTATTATTATTATTAATTTTAGTGATTTTTGTGTACATTTCGCAGTATCTACTAAGTGCAATATAAAATGTATATTGCCCGTACACACTGAGAAATGCTGCTCTAGACCACAAGAAATCCTCTTTACATTGCTGTTAACTATATATCTAACTTCAACTGCATACGTAATCTTTCAACATGTCAATCTGTCTTCCGAATTATTGTAAGTAGAACGTTTACATGTTGATATCAATGGCGATTTTCAGTCATGTTTATTGCATATTAGGTTTATTGCTTGCAGTTACTCTAAACTTTAGGGTTTAAAGTAAATAAATCTTTTGCTTACTTACGATCTTTCTTTTGTGTACGCGATCATGGCACTGCACGTCACCTCTCTCCTCGTGACGTAGGCATTTAAGAGCGTGTCAACTGATAATTTCAATGCCAGTCGCTAAACAAACATGGCTTTCTATCGAAATAGCATAATTATACATGGGTCACACTAAAGGCTGGTTCACAATAAACCGGGAACGGAAACGATAACGAGAACGGAATAGTACATTATGCAACAAGCCTATAATGAAGGTAATTAAGAAGCGATTATGGATATTTATGAAACGAGCGCAAGCGAGTTTCATAATTTTAATACGAACTTCTTAATTACCATTATAGGCGAGTTTCATACGACTTTTTATGCTCGACCATATTTCTAACTTGATATTATTAATTTTCTTTGTATCTGACCTTGGTCAATGTCCTGTATGTTGTGAGATGTGCGCAGACGCGAAATTATTGATTTTTTCCGAGGAACAGATGTTCACATTGACCTTGCTAGGCCATAAGAACCTACAGAGATAACATTGAAATTAAATTAGACATTGAAAAACGAGATGACAAATTGAATTTATTTGAATATTATTACAATTAATGCTAATTATTATAGTAACAGAACATAACCTTCTGCGACAGTATTGGATTTCCAGCCTCCGTGACTTTTCGCTAATTCTCTTTCGATTGCATATCCGAGAATAATCGATACTTGCGGTTTTATAACGGTAGAAAGCTGACCTGTCATTGGCTGAACAGTTGTAACCTGAGTCGTCATTGGCTGAAAGACCTGACCTTTAATGAGTAGGTGTACTTTAATGACATGCATTAAAGGTCTGCTACCAGGTGTATAATTACTACATTTCGGCATGGTCGAGCATAAATAATGTTAAAATAAATGTATTTAAATGCGATCATTCACAATAGTTAATTGGGAATGATCACATTTAAATACATTTATTTTAATAATACTTCCGTTCTCGTTCTCGTTTCCGCTCCTGTTTATTGTGAACCAGCCTTTAAAGTTTGTGCAAACTCATAGATAGGTCTAATCAGCAACGAATTGTTTGCTTTAAGCTTTATTGCTTCTCAAAATATCTCTCTTAAATCTTACACACTTGTCCATTCGATGGAACTAGTCAACAAGGCACTGTACACACGAAAATCCTAAGTCAACTGTCAACTGTCATCTTCTTTTCGATAAATTATTGTGGCTCAGGTTAAATGAGAGGAGAAAATTACATTCCCTTTCTCTATTATACCGAATTTTGCACACCTCTACTCCCTCTTATCTGTCCGATTCCACAGTCTTTCTCGGTATCATAACTTAAATACTCGATCACAATATGATAACGCGCTAGAAATACCACTCCACACATCATATCTTTATTCTTCATCTTTCACTGTTGCTACTTCTCGTCACTGGAAATCTCTGCCGCCTGAAGTCAAGGGCTGCCGAACTGTAATTTCCTTTAAATGTAAATTAGAAAAATATCTAATGATGAGTTGCCAGGCCTAACCCGTTGCAAATATTTAATGGAATGTGTTCCACTGTATTCATTTATTTCTTTTTCTTATTTTTATGATCTAAATCGTGTTTATTTATCACTTAACGCGAATATGTATCCCACTGTGTTGTTTTTTATTATTAATCTATTTTTTGTGTACATTTTATTCAATTGTCGATTTCTGGCTTAATTATGTAAATCCTACTTAATTGTAATCTAATACTAATATGTATACTAATGTGTTTATTTTTATTTTTACTGTGTAAATTTTTTTTTATTGAATTATCGGCTTCTGTTATGTGATTCGTATTTGATTCCAACAACATTAATATGTATTCCACTATGTTTATTTTTATTTTATGAGGTAAATTTTTATGTAACTACCTCTTTTGATCTCATTATGCACCTAAATTGTATCAGTATGTAATTACTTAATTCCGATCCACTATTATGTTCAACTATGTAAGCAAGTTTTAATCCTGGTTGAGTGTAAGAGAAGGTCTTACGGCCTTAACTCTGCCAGGTTAAATAAAGCCATTATTATTATTATTATTATTATTATTATCATCATCTCATTAAAGGGATTGAAATTCGATTCCCAGAAAAATGTAAAATACATGGCTGATTTAATGGCAGTGGCACAGATTTCCTGAGTACTTCGTTCCCACTCTAATTTCTCATTTCCATATGTTGCCATATTTTATCTCACCGTCTCTGAACAGCGTTTGTCGTTTTAAAGATCGGCGAGTAAATAATTGTCATAACCACAGAGAGCCTCAGGCATCAAACTTCACACTTCCCGGATACGAAGTCAGCACGCCACCCCGCGGCAAGCTCGTTCGATCACATCAAAGTTAATTAGCAACCTTTTAAGACATAAAAATTTAATATCGTCTCTTGTGCAATAAAATTCCAATACGTTTGAGTCTTGCTAGAGCCGCCAAATAAAGACCGTTGTGGCAACAATGAGGTTGCGTGTGTTTATGTTTATCTCAGGACACATCTCCTGATGGGCGGGTAAAATGGGTTAAGTAACTCACCGTAAGAGCCGGATTGGAGGCTCGAAGCAACTTGTGTAGATAATTCAGATTGTTATTTAGTATCATCAGATAAATTCATCAGCTGCATGAGTGTGTCGTAGTCCCGTTTAATCCGATTTCCATCGCGACACGTTTGCACTGCTTTATGGTTGGGCGACAGGATGTAAATTGAAGTCCAGTACATAAAAAAGATGACTACACAAGGAATTGAAAGACTACACGCTGCTTTAATCATAACGGGGGGTATGAACAGTATTTCTTTTTATTTTAAACAGTTTCTACGGGCCTTATTAGGGACGAAATGTATTTAGGATGTTAAGAAAAGTATCCAGTATTTTAGGAGGTGATAGTATGCATCAAAACAGGCGGCCTCCCGAAGCTACTGACTCTTTCGACCGGTCTCCGTGGAATGTAGTTCAGCGACGTTGGATGGCTTCTGCAATGACACCCGAGACGGACCTACTCGGGGGAGGAGTTTCGCCTCAGACCGACAGGGGAGCCTTGGGGGAATTTGCCGAAGCAGGAATGTATATGGATTCCATCGGCTATCGTTAAGGGAGTCATGTGGTTAGGGCGGTGCGCGTAGGGGATCTGTGGCATGCAACTGATTCCATATCGAGGGTTAGCGCAATAGATCTCAATAGGTCACAGTGCTGGGTCATCCGTGCCCTCTCAGTTAAATTCCATTCTATTCCATGCATCAAAACAAGAAAATAATGTCTAATAAACATGGGTCCTACAACATATACTTTCTGAGATCTGAACACTTGTTCATAGGAGGTGCTCAATGTGACGTCCATTCATGTCAATGCATTTCTCTGCCTTACAATACCAGATAATCTTACCGTAGTTGACACCCTTGGTATGGAATAATGATACGTAGCAAGGGATACTGAAAACAAAAGTCTGGTTGCGGATATGAGCGGGGTTCAGCAGAGATGGTGTTGTGAATTTTCGTAATCAGCATGTGTAGGCTGATGAAAATTCCCATGCAGTTGAAGAAACAAGGCATCAGCACCGATTCTAAATCAACTTATGGGCAGGCGTTCTTGGTGATAGATTAATAGGGCCGTATGTGCTACCACAGGGATTAACTGGGGATCGTTATCAGGACTTTTTTTATTAACGTATTAATACAAATTTCAAAGACTGCGTGATTCCTTATGCAGAAGAATGCATTGCTATGAATGGACGTAACATTGAGCACCTCCTATGAACAAGTGTTCAGATCTCAGAAAGTACGTTTTATAGGACCCATGTTTATTAGACATTATTTTCTTGTTTTGATCCTTACTAGCACCTCCTACAATATTGAATACTTTTTTTAACATCCTGTATAATAACTGTGCCCACAAATTATCGGGCCTTATACAGGGTGTAAACGATATAAACTTCCAAAATTGTACTGATGAACAGCTATGATTGGTTGAAACACGTCCTTTCGTACCGTTTTATTGATCAAATGTAGTATGACGTGGTAAAAGTGTAGTCTAAGAGTCATGGTAATATGTTTTTTTTTTCAGTATTTTAATATTATAAAATCTAATAATAAACGTCGAAAATTGTAGTGATATCAGCCATGATTGATTGAAACACGTCCTTTCGTACCGTTTTATTGGTCAAAAGTAGTATGATGTAAAAGTGTAACAGTCATGGTAATATCATGTATTTTTTCAGTATTATTTTTAGTATTATTCATTCATTCATTTATTCATTCATAGTGTTCTGCCTAAGGGCAGGTCTTTCACTGCAAACCCAGCATTCTCCAGTCTTTCCTGTTTTCTGCCTTCCTCTTTGTCTCCTCATATGATCCATATATCTTAATGTCGTCTATCATCCGATATCTTCTTCTGCTACGAACTCTTCTTCCGTTCACCTTTCCTTCTAGTGCATCCTTCAGCATACAGTGACCCAGCAAATTCCTTTTTCCTCTTTCTGATCAGTCTCAGCATCATTCTTTCTTCATCCACTCTTTCCAACACAGCTTCGTTTCTTACTCTGTCTGTCCATTTCACACGCTCCATCCTTCTCCATGTCCACATTTAAAATGCTTCTATTCGCTTCTCTTCACTTGTCGTAATGTCCATTTTTCTGCCTCATACAATGCTACACTCCACACAAAGCACTTCACCAGTCTCTTCCTTAGTTCTTCCGCCAGAAGTCCGCAGAAGATGCTTCTTTTTCTATTAAAAGCTTCTTTAGTATTATAAAATCCAATAATCCAGTGATTTGTGGACACAGTGTATAATCAGATTATCTCTATTTCGCAAATAGTGGTTGCGGTGGTAGATTTATGGGTATTTGCACCGTGTTCTAGAAGAAGAGAGACCCAACGTTTCGGAGCTGCATGTCAGTTTCATTGTTAGGGAAGATGGAGAACGGAGGAACCTGTCTGTGGGATCCACTCCGAATTATTTCGTAAAAATAATGTGGGCCCAACTATTCTTCTCGTACTAACCGCATGCCATACTGTGCATTATTATATGTTGCGACTTCATGAGAAAAATGCGAATTTTGTATATCCCAGTACTGAGAAAGCTATTCGGGGCGTTCACATAGCCACTCAAGTGAAACTGAGCTTTGTTACCGAAAAAAAAAAGTCAGAACTGTGTACGTCGACACAGCCGCATATTTCCACGTAGGATACGTCTGAGAGGTTCGCTAAGATAGAATGAAACTACAGTGTTCGTCTTTTATAAGATTTGATTCATTATTTAGAAGCTTTATATTGGCTGAAGTAGTAAGATAGGTATATTATATAAGCATATGCTTCAACATTCCACTAAAACTAGGTCTTGAGCACAAATATTTCTTTCTTTCTTTTTTTTTTTTTTTTTTTTTTTTTTTCGTTCGGACTTCTCTACACTTTATCAACTAGTATTATAATAGCAGAACTTGTAATTGTGAATCGAATGACACCTAAATGAACGCTGTACGATATATCATTCCCATATTATGGCCGTGTTCGTGAGAAAAAAAAGTGCTGTTTTGTTGGGGCGCATTTTCTCTAATGACATTTATGGCCCTCCAGATCCCCCGACCTTAATTCGTCAGGAAATTGCTGATGTTACGTCAGATATATTACAAAGCATAATGGTCAATGCACGAGGAAGGTTGCAGCAATGCCTTGACGCTAATGGAGAGCATATCAATGAAACTATAATCAGGAAATGAGATCAATATTATATATATTTTTAGTGGGTTATTTTACGACGCTGTATCAACATCTCAGGTTATTTAGCGTCTGAATGAAGTGAAGGTGATAATGCCGGTGAAATAAGTTCCGGGGTCCAGCACCGATAGTTACCCAGCATTTGCTCATATTGGGTTGAGGGAAAACCCCGGAAGAAACCTCAACCTGGTAACTTGTTCCTACCGGGATTCGAACCCGGGCCACCTGGTTTCGCGGCCAGATGCGCTAGCCGTTACTCCACAGGTGTGGACAATATTACATATCCAAGACTCTAACATGCCTAATTTAAAAAAAACGAACCATAGTCCAAAAACATTAATTTTCAGGAGAAACAAAAAACTATCTGGCATGGTTGTTGTTGACACTTCAAGTATGAAATTCATCATGCCATTTCTTAAGGTGTTGTAGAAACTTGGGGGAACTGAAGTGCATTTTATAACTTAAATTTCCGCATAGAAATACATGTGTAAATGCAGGTAACTGTGGACAGTGATTGTTTTAAGAAAAAATTCACTGTTGTGGCTGAAGTGTGCCTCTCCTTTAAGCTCCTTTTTCTTTATTATATCCTGTTTCTTCTCCTTTCGTTGCTTACATTACTTCCATGGGGTTACTTCTGCACCTATAGATGACTCCATAACTAATACAACAATTCACGTGCTAAAGTATTCTTATCTGAGACGACTTTTGCCGCGTACATAAGAAGCAGTACTGCCAATCTACTACAGTTTAAAATTGTGCGGATAAATGTTTCAAGATGATATGAATGGGATATTTGTAAATGCCACCATCGTCATGGACAATGGCTGTTGACAAAAAAAGTTTTTGTACTACGGTCGTTTTACGAAAACCACAGAAAATTTCCACTCCTATAACATAGGATTGTCCCGCGCCGTGGCGTCGCGGTCTAAGGCATCCCGCCTAGGACTCGCGTTACGGAATGCGCGCTGGTTCCAGTCCTCATGGAGGAAGAAATTTTCTCATGAAATTTCGGCCAGCGTATGGGACCGGTGCCCACCCAGCATCGTGATGTATTTGGGGAGCTACTATATGTAGCGAAATCCGGTTGCGAATACCAACTATAATGGCTGGGGGGATCATCGTGCTAACCACACGATACCTCCATTCTGGTTGGATGATCGTCCACCTCTGCTTCGGCATGTGGGCGTGAGGCCAGCAGCCGGCTGGTCGGTCTAGGCTCTTCACGGGCTGTAGCGCCACGGATTATTGTTGTTATAACATAGGATTATGGTGTTTTTTTTTTCCACTAACAACTAATTGAGTAGATGGCCGCTACAATACGCTCACCAAATGCTTAATATCTCAAATTTAAATTTTTTGGGCTATTTTTTTAGCTTCAATTGTTCACTGTTGTTGATTTCTTTGTACGATAAATATGTTGCGAGATTTTGAAAATAAGAAATGTTAAATGCTGCACTCTGTAAAAGGTCGAATTTAGTCCCAGGCTTACAAAGTTTGATTCTAGTTTTCTTTCGTCTCTTGTTTTCCAAGGTTATCACACATCGTACAAAAATTTATACCTACTTTATTATTATTATTATTATTATTATTATTATTATTATTATTATTATTATTATTATGTGCTCTTTCGTTCATAGTATTCATTTCGCAATTTATAACAATTAACTTCGATAGCTGATTTAGACTAGTTTTTTTATTAGGTTATTTTATGACGCTTTATCAACATCTTCGGTTATTTAGCGTCTGAATGAGATGAAGGTGATAATGCCGGTGAAATGAAAGTTACCCCGCATTTGCTCATATTTGGTTGAGGGAAAACCCCGGAAAAAACCTATAAGTTGCCTTATTTGCAATTTTACCCAAAAGTCACATTTTTTAATTTTCTTTTTATTTAATGAATATTTTACATACTCTCCTTGAAATTCCACCCCTCGTTCGCGTTCGAACCCGTGAACTTCAGATCTAGTGCTAGATATGTTAACTCCTACACTACGAGGACGACCACTCACAGTTTGTACACGAAAAACTGATAGTTAACGTCTGTTTCAAAATGGTGAACTTGTAAAGTAGGTGTTAAGAGTTGTGTACGGTGATACATCGCAGAAATACAAGCAACTGTCATTAGACGGCTTGTAAATTATTGTATTTAAGTAGAAAACTGTGTAACTAGTAAGGTATGACTTGGTGAAAGCACACACGGAGTTGTGTTTATCTAATTGATCCAGTTGGCAGTATGTCTGAAGCAATCGAACTGTGATCTGCAGTGATAACCCATCCAGATTGCAACCGGTCATTACTGAACTGGTTTATGCATACGGGGGCCCTGGGAGAAAACAACGGTAGTACGTAATCATGAACCACTTTTTACATTTTTAAATAACTGCAAGACTTGTCCAGTAATTAACATAGCTTACGCGGTGTCCACCGTTTGGTACTCGCTCCCTTGCCTTGCTGGAAGCTCATAATATACTAGTACAATCAATCTAGGAACAAGAAAGTTATGTAAGTTAATATTCTTTCCACAATCAATAATAATTTCCCGTAAGTCCGTCAGTTTCATGCATATATAATCATTTAGTACAGCAGTTAAGTTTTTCCGACCCCACAGTATGCAGCAGCTAAAGCGAAGCTTACATTTTCTGTAGCTCAAATAATATCCAGAATATGAACTGCTACCCTTTAATAAGTCGCATATATTTCCGCAATCATTATGAATTCTGTGCAAAGCTATCTTCATGCGAATACAGGAACAACTGCACATTGTATGGTTTCAATAATTTTGTTTTTATTTATTTTATTTATTATAATATTAATGTGCTGGTCAACAGCCATGGGCCAATGATAGCCCAGGACAAGTGATAGGGTAAACTAGGGTCTGTTGGACAGTCGGGCATGTTGGACACTCTGTAATTTAACGTATTACCACGCCGCTTGTGGGCACCACATTCTGCTAGAAGTCAATGACGGAAGTAGCCACGAGTGTGGCTACTTCCGTCATTGACTTCTAGCAGAATGTGGTGCCCACAAGTGGCGAGGTAACACGTTAAAGTACAGAGTGTCCAACATGCCCGACTGTCCAACAGACCCTAGTTTACCCTACAATAATAATACGGAATAAACAATTAACTGTTTAATATAATTAATTTAAAATAATAATAATAATAATAATAATAACAACTTTATCGGGTTATTTTACGACGCTGTATCAACATCTAGGTTATTTAGCGTGTGAATGAAATGAAGATCATATTGCCGGCGGAATGAGTCCGGGATCCAGCACCGAAAGTTACCAAGCATTTGCTCGTATTGGATTGAGGGAAAACCCCGGAAAAAACCTCAAATAGATAACTTGCCCCGACCAGGAATCGAACCCGGGCCACCGGGTTTCGCGACCAGACGCGTTAGCCGTTACTCCACAGGTATGGTCATGTATTTAGAGCCTACATATAAATAATAGTGTAGAATTTTAAGAGAGGTCCACAGAATATCCACCACAATCCTTTGAATCTCATAAAAGGAAACGTTAAAAGATTCAAAAGTATTACATGCGAATTTCGGTGGACATTCCCTTGCGCCAAATAGTAAGCCTGTAACACCCCAATTGTAAAGTGGGATGCCATATTTTTCACTGAGAAATGGAAGGCAATGTACTATTTGCTCGCTTGTCATTACTGAGATGTGTCTGATTCGTGTCTCGCTCAAAGCATATCGTAGGGTCTAAGACCAACGCTTTCTGAGCTCTTCTATTGATGGCGATTATATCCCCCCTTCTATGAGAGTTCCTTACAGAAACATAATGAATCTCCTCATGTACTTCCCATCCTCTGTTTCTCAGCAGGTTGGCAATTGCTGAGGGGCTCGATGGTGTCTGTTACGCATTAACTCCTCCTCCTTACAAAATCCCAGTATGTGGCCAAGATGAAATATATGGATCCAGCATGTACAGAGTATTGACGGAGAATTCCTCATTTAATTCTTAAAATTAGGCTGCAAGGAACATAAACCAAGCCGGTTTTTAAAGGACGATACATCTGGTAAAAAACCTCGCATTTTTTTAATACTCTAATTTTTTCCCTATTTATACAAGGTGCTGAGGACAGTGCATTTTCAAAAATATATTATCGAAAGTCAAACGGTTTTCGTATTGTTGAGCGAGAAATTTAGCGTATTTTATAAAAACAAGCCTCTTTCAGCGCTCAGAACTCTGGAACCATTTACTGCAGAACAATGAACGGAGCTCATTTTGAAACTGACATTTGGTAGGTTATGTTAAGAAGTAATCCTTATTTTTATTGTATACAGAGAGACAGATAATCTGATTTTACTTACTTTTAGGCTTTTTGCCAATTTGTAAAAATGTAAAAAATATTGAGAAAAAACCTTGCTTTATTAAGAGAGATTCGACATTGTTTGCTTAGTGGTATGGCAATAAGTTTCGAAGGTATTAAATAAATTATTTTCACACGCCTAGACTTGAACGGCGCAGTACCGCACGCACTGGCCGAGAGCTGTAGATAAGCGAGCGTTGGGCATCATTTTACTCCTGTGTTTATGAAAACTTGTGATAAAGCTAGCCCAGCCATGACTGCTAGACGACACATCACGTGTTTGTCTCATGGCCTTGCTTGTCTCGACTACCTACAGTCAGCTGGTTAGTTCACGCGCGTGCTATTTATTTTCTTTATTTGATATTTTCAATACTTTCTTATCAACGGTGCACCAGTAAAAAATATGTTTATTTGTACTTTCAATGCAGAATCTAACCATATATTTAAAAAAAAAAATTTCGTGGGCAAAGGCGTCTTAATGAAGAAAAATCTAAATTTCTCCATTCCAATAAAAAGTAAGAAAAAACTGTTTACATGTCAATATAAACTTTAATTTCTCAGCATCAAAATAAACCATAATTTTAATCATTGGGTGAAAGGGTTTCGGTGCCACAACAGTTTAGTTTCTAATTTTATGAAAATACGATAAATTGAAATATTTTTAATTTAAACATTGTGAAGTTCTGATGCCTCAAACTTTGCACAAAGCATTGCATCGCAGTTGTCAACGGACAGAAAGAGTTTCATTGTATTTAAAAATTACAAGGTCAATTTTCTCTATATTTCGGTCGATTTGAGATGGAATAGCCCATCTATCTATGAATAAACGACATTGCAGTAGAGATCATATTATTACTCAAAAAAAAACCTTTTAGCACGTTCGTAAGGTTCGTGTGCCATAATTATCAGCTCCTGCTTGGGGTCGATGGTCGATGTCTCGCCCTTTGACGCAACGCCGTCAATTAACTACCTGGGCTACTCTAGCGTATTTTTATCTCAAAATATAGGCCTATACAAAAAGGTGTAAGGAAGGAGAAAAAAAGTTTTGCTACCTCGAAAATAGACTGTACAGAAGTGGAAATGCCTTGTTTAGTTACTAAGGGGCAGCCACAGTTATTTAATGTTTGGTTTCCGAGGCAGCCGGTTGAAAAAGTGTGTCAGGAATATCAACGCCTGGTAACCGCCCTGGCTTGAGAAGGTATTCTGCTTCAGAATTGCACCATCTGGCTGATATAATTCAGTCAAGTTGCCGTCACCTCATAGCACCTCATCCCCTTTTCCTCCCACGGAAGAAAATGCTCATTAGACGTGCTCTATAGCTACACAAACAGAAGGGGAGAGAGCGAGAGAGGGAGGAAGAGGATAGGTGTGCATGAAAAACCCGGAAAATTTCACCCCCTTTTTTGCGTGAGATAATTAGAAACACGAGTACATGGACGAAAGCTCTCCACAAATTTCCTTATACCAGCTCAGTGTTTGCACACTTCTCCCCATTTCAGAATATTTTCTGAACTGATTTCATGTCCGTTTTACTGTCAGAGAACGTTTTCATTATACCATTATGTTGAATTAGTTCCAAGTTACTAATGGCGATACTAATTATTAATAATAATAACAATAATAGTTTGTTATGCTAATGATATTGTTCTCTCATAGCAGATTTTTTTACATTCATTAATTAATTCATAGTTTTCTGCCCGAAGGCAGGTCCGTCACTGGAATACCCAGCATTCTCCAATCTTTTCTATTTTCTGCCCTCCTCTTTGTCTCCGCGTATGATCCTTGTATTTTATTGTCGTCTATCATCTGATATCTTCTTCTGCTCCGAATCATCTTCCGTTCACTATTTCTTCCAGTGCATCCTACAGTAGGCAGTTTCTTCTCTAGCAGTGACCAAACCAAATCCTTTTTCTCTTTCTGATAAGTTTCAGCATCATTCTGTCTTCACCCACTCTTTCCAACTTCATTTCTTATTCTGTTTGTCCATTTCACACGTTCCATTCTTCTCCATATCCACATTTGAAATGCTTCTATTTGCTTCTTTTCACTTCGTCGTAATGTTCATGTCTCCGCCTCATACAATGACACACACCACACAAATCACTGCACTAGTCTCTTCCTTAATCCTTTTTCCAGATGTCCGCAGAAGATGCTCCTTTCTCTATTAAAAGCTTCCTTTGTCATTGCTATCCTTCTTTTGACTTTCTAGCAACAGCAGATCTTTTACAAAGACTTTTATTTCAGTTCACCTGATTATGTTTTAATTAATTCATTCATTGTTTTGCCCAAGGGCAGGTCTTTCACTGCAAACACAGCTTTTTCCAGTCTTTCCTACTTTGTACCTTCCTCTTTGTCTCCTCATATGATCCATATATCGTAATGTTGTGTATTATCTGATCTTCTGCCCCGAACTCTTCTTCCGTTCACTGTTTCTTCCAGTGCATCTTTCAGTATGCAGTTTCTTCTCAGCCAGTGACTCAACCAATTTCTTTTCCTCTTCCTGATCAGTTTCAGCAACATTCTTTCTTCACCCATTCTTTTCAACACAACTTCATTTCTTATTCTGTCTGTCCACTTCACACGTTCCATTCTTCTCCATATCCATATTTCAAACTCTTCTACTCCCTTCTCTTCACTTTGTCGTAATGTCCATGTTTTTGCCCCTTACAATGCCACACTCCATACATAACACTTCACTAGTCTTTTTCTTAGTACTTTTTCCAGAGGTCCGCAGAAGATGTTCCTTTTTCTATTTAAAGCTTTCTTGGCCATTGCTATCCTCCTTTTGACTTCCTGACAGCAGCTCATGTTACTGCTTATAGTATACTCCAAGTATTTGAAGCTGTCCACTTGCTCTATTGCCTCATTTAGAATTCACAAGTTTACCTTCTTTATTTTCAATGGACTTAAAATATCAACAAAGAAAGCAAAATGCTTAACAATTTCAAAGGCACCATGTCGTTGTAAATTACAAATTTATGATAAAATTATGGAGCAGGTAAACTGCTTGAACTACTTGGGTGTCCAGGTAACTGGTACCGGTAACAAAGATTTAATAAGTGAAGGAAGACAACAAGCTATTAAAACATCAAGAATATCCGGCTGTTTAAATTATAATAGGCTTATATGGTCCAACCGATGTTTAACAACAGATTCTAGGTCACGTATATATGACAGTGTAATTTCCGTAATCTTAACGTATGGTGCTGCCAAATTAAACGTAGGCCTTTATTGAATGTGACAGAAATGGAATCACTCAGAAAAATAATTGTGGATTTTGCGAACAAAACCGATCATTTCCACCGAAAATATAAAATGAGTTTTTTTACGTTTTCGGTATGTTTAGAGAGACATCTTTCTGAATATGTTACTGTTTTTATTCCAACTCGGTCATTTCTATGGGAAACAGTATGATAATGCCATATATTACTAATTCCAATATTTTCATTGTCTTTTTGTATCAAGAATGGACATTTCCAACATTATGTAATATGTGTTGAAATTACCAGTCCATCCAAATCCGGTCATTTCCACTTCTGTGTGCAAGAGTGATATCTTATTGCTAATTGAAATTATTGTAACAGTGTTATAATATATTCATTTTTCCATGATACAGTATATTGCGTCCCGTAGAAAATGTTTTATTTAACGACGCTCGCAACTGCCGAGGTTATATCAGCATTGCCGGAATTTTGTCCCGCAGGAGTTCTTTTACATACCAGTAAATTTACTGACATGAGCCTTCGCATTTAAGCACACTTAAATGTCATCGACCTGGCTCGGGATCGAACCCGCAATCTCGGGCATAGAAGGCCAGCGCTATACCAACTGCGCCAACCAGGCCGACTTCTCAATAAATGTTTCTAATATGCAATGCAAATTTGAGATATTAAGCATGTGGTGAGCGTATTGTAGCGGCCATCTACTGAATTAGTTCTCAGTGGGGGGGCGGGGGAAACACCGTAATATGCCTATGTTATAGGAGTGGAAATTTTCTGTGGTTTTTCATAAAACAATCACAGTCCAGGGCGATGATAGCATTTACAAATATTTTAAACTGTAGTCTAGTAGATTGGCAGTACTGCTTCTTATGCATGCGATAAAAGGCACCTCAGACAACAACAAATTCCACAATTTGGGACATCTGGCCGACATCTACGGCTGACCACTAGGATCCAGAATACAAAGCAGAGGTTAAATGAAAAATATAATTTGATTGCGGAGAGAATACGGAACAATGATAAATTTAAAAATGAAGTACAATTTGATTTCGGAGAAACATGAGATGAAAGTAAATTGAAGAGTAATGAAATGAAGTAAAAAAAAAATATTACGTAGTATTATACAAGTGATTGTTAAAATGGATAATGAATCTCTCAATACCATTAAACAAATTTTGTTAATGTCCTCATTAGAAACTTTAAGAGAAAGGAGAATGGTTCCCATAGCGCCAAAAAGAAGTCTTTTCACTTCCCATGTATTAATATTCATTTTGTATATCTCACTGAAGTGAGGAATCCATGGTTGTGAATGGACTTCTTTTCATCGTTAACGTTATTGGCTTGTTGATCATCCTTCTCAAAACGGACAGTGGGGTCAAGAATGAGGCTTCTTTGATTCCGGCGATCGATGGCTATAATGTCTGCTCTTCTCGTTGACCCATTCTCAGCCAAGCAGTGCACGTGAATTGTTGTATTAGTTATGGAGTCATCTTTAATTGCAGAAGTAACCCCATGGAAGAAATGTAAGCAACGAAAGGAGAAGAAACAGGATATAATAAACAGAAGATTAAAGCAGAGGCACACTTCAGCCACAACAGAGTATTTTTTTTTTAAACAACCATAGTCCACAGTTACCTAAATTTAGACATGTATTTCTATGAGGAAATTTAAGTTATAAATGTATACTTTAGTTTTCCCAAGTTTCTACAACACCTTAAGAAATGACATGATGAATTTTATACTTAAAGTGTCAGTCAACAACACACATGCCAGAAAATTTTTTTTTTTGGACTATTATTGTTTTTACAAAAAAAAAACCTTCATTTGTATATGAAAAAGTATAAAGAAAAAATGAAATCCGTCTTGTGTCCAGCTGGTTGGACACTGGCGTTCCAGAAGATAAGGAGATTGATGCTTTGGCTAAGTGAGGAAGTCATTCATCCCTGCTGAACTGAAGCCTTTTATTAGACTTCCCTCAACTTCTAGATTCGGAGCACTGAAGGATCTTCTTAAGAAATTCAGAAGAACCTCGGGTGAAGTACCCGCTAAGAGTCAGGTTAAATTTCTCATCGTGAGTTCACCCCCCTGACTTAAGTAAATCCCTTCACAGGAGTTTAAATATAGTGACAGGTGAACTGACAGGTGACTGTCGCCTGAAGAGACAGACAAGAGTGATGGATATCACTGATGATGTCATGTGTGTGCGATGTAAGAATGTCCCGAATTGAATGCTATAAATACCTCGGGAACCTCTCTTTGGATCCTGAGAATTTGAGGGGAGTGAAGTCAGTCACGTTATGAAAGTTTGTACTTGCCTCTAATCTTCTTAGTTGAGACGCCCAATATACCAATTATAATATACCCAAATGTTTCAGACAATTTAAGGCCAAACTGAAGAATGGAATGAGAAGAAGAAGAAGAAGAAGAAGAAGAAGTAGAAGCATATAACAACAAAATGTTCTTTTGAACGAATATGATCTGCACACAAATAAGCACAGAATATTTAGAGGCCTACTGTCTTGCCTGATTTAGTGCTTCTAGAAAGCAGGCTGCATTATTCTTATGTTATCAATGTAAAGAAATGTTTTTTTCCATCTAATAGTAGTTTGAAATAGGCTACCTGTAAATCCCTATGTTAACAACGCAGTTCTTTTTATGTCTTAGTCATCGTATGGAAACCAATCACAACGTTATACGCATACATTCCGTATTTCCTTGATAGCTAAATGGGTAGTGTGTTAGCTCGCAGAAAAAAAAATTCCGGGTTCGCTCCCCGCCATCACTACATTATTATTATTATTATTATTATTATTATTATTATTATTATTATTATTTATTATTATTTTTTTTTGAACCTCTGTTATTCAGAAATGTATCTTTTTTTTAAATACATTTTGGGAAAACGATGTATTGCATTCGCTTTGAATACCAATGACCTCTCGCGGAAGCATATTTTAAGACTAGAACAGTTATATAGACCAGAAGAATAATTTGTAGGCCTAATTGTCAACTGTAATATCGACGGCACAGTTCCAAAGGGAAAAAACTCAAAATTTAAAGTTTCGAGAAATCTGCATTTTAAAACTTTCTGTGCTCTGAAAAAGCAAAGGATCATTGAAATTACTTCAAATTCTGTTAATGATGTTTTATACATACTGTAAGTTTCAAATTTGTGTGTGTTAATTTGATTTTTCATAGCAACATGAAGCTTTAAAATTCAGGTTTCTCAAAACTTTAAATTTTGAGTTGTTTCTCTTTTGAACTGGGCCATCGATCTATGACTAGCGTTGTCAGTATGTATTCTACTCTATAGCTTATTGAATGATGAACGGGAATATGGACAATAATTCGAACGTTCGAGTTAAATAAAATCGTCATAAATTCAATAATATAATTTATAGTCCAACTAAAATTAGTTTTTCTTTACATAAAACTCGTAGTCTATTTCGCATTTTTAACGTCTGGAACTATTTGGGCTACTATACGTAAATTTAATATCTGAAGTTTTTAGAATTTTTTTTTCTGAACTAAAGACAAAATATAACTCGTTAAGAATTGCTATCCTCATTGGGTTTTAACGTTGGAAATGCACAAGGGAATAATATCTAAAACTCTTACCATAGCCCTTACACCAGGAGGTGCAGACAGAATTACTCGATAAAGAAAGCCCTGTCAAAGGTATTAGTTCAGCCCTGAGCATAAGAGGGGAAGTGAAAGGGACGAAGAAACCCTCTCCCATGTCTTTTTCGCTTACACCGCCTTACAAACAAACGCAGAGTAAAGCTCTGTGCGTCAGTGATGGATTTTAGGCGACCAATGACAGCCGAAAGTTCGTAAAAACTATGATGCTCGCCTGATACAATCCGTCACTGATCTTCCTTCTGCTCGTACCGCACCAAAACATTACTGCCTCAGCCGGGGAAGGTGGAGTGGGGAGTTGAGCGGTGGTCTACAGTGACTCAATCGAGTTAATAGTGCCCAAGGCTGTATTAAAGTAAAATTAGCATTGTCACTTCAAAGTAATTTATCACTTTTGTCCGAAATTCGATTCTCGGCGTGAATAATGAAAGAAATTTGTCTTCCGTAAACGAAACGTGTTTGTCAGCTGTCTTTTTTTTAGTAGGTTATTTTACGACGCTGTATCAACATCTCAGGTTATTTAGCGTCTGAATGATATGAAGGTGATAATGACGGTGAAATGCGTCAGGGGTCCAGCACCGAAAGTTACCCAGCATTTGCTCATATTGGGTTGAGGGAAAACCCCCGAAAAAACTTCAACTAGGTAACTTGCCCCGACCGGGAATCGAGCCCGGGGCACCTGGTTTCGCGGCCAGACGCGCTAGCCGTTACTCCACAGGTGTGGACGCCGCTGTCTTGTGATTGCCCTGTGACGTCTCAGCAGTGACCCTGCGTCATGCCGACCCCATGACAAGGGAGGACCGCATTTGTGAGATGTCTAGTGCACGGTCAAATTAATCTCCTTCCCATACCCGCCATGGTGTGTAAGTCGGCTAAGAGGGAAAGTTAAGCAAGGTAAGAAAGAGAGAATGAAATAGTTCTTCTTCTTCTTCTTCTTCCTTCAAGGATTAGGTGATATCACCTGTTCCGGTCTCTATCGCCCAGCTACCTCTTGCGAGGTCTACCCAGATCCCTTTTCCCGATCGGGCGATAATTCATTATCTTCTTTGGTAACCTATTCTCTGCCATTCTGTCAACATGATCTTTCCATTTTGTTTTATTTTCTTCTACCATGTCGTGTACTGAGAAAATATTGAGGTCTGATCTTATTGTTTCATTTTTTATTTTATCGGCTTTAGCGCATCTTCTTACGTATCTCATAAATTTCATCTCTGCTGATTGTATACGTGACTCTTCTTTTTTTTTGTTATTGTCCATGATTCAGAGCCATATATAAGAGTGGGTACGGCCATAACTTTATATAATTTCATTTGAGTTTCTTTTCTAGTTTTTCTTTTTAGTTCTGATAATAAAGAGAAACTAAATTGCTTCGGATTGCACAAGATAATACTATAATCAGAAAGAATGTGTCATCTTGGTGATACTGTTTTTTATACTCTTTTACATGGGCTGAGGGACCCAATATGGCGTCCGCGAGTACAGACGGAGCCGGTTAAGAGTCCCGAAGGATGCAAGGAGCCTTCGAAGTTTTCATTAATCTTTCAGCGGGACATGACAAGCCGGTTGGCGGGGCCTACCCCCGCCCACGCTCGGCGTGCCTGGCATGAGCGTTCGATCCTAGGCAGATTCGCACAGTCCTCCCACCTGACTCATGCAATGCCCCTCCACCTTCTGCTGTCACGAACGTCTCGGGTTCGATTCTTTGTCAATCCGGAGAAATTTTTATTTTACTTTCCACCTTCGTCGGCGCAAAAATCAGTGACGTACTTACATGAAAGCTATCTGAGTTCGTTTCAATATATGAGAAGATCTTCCTGAGAAAAATAGGAAATGAATTCCTTTTCTCGGTTTTTTGTGCGAGTGGTATGATATATTTTAATTATGTCTCGTGACGAGAATATTGTACGAAATGGAAATATAACAATTGGAAATTTATCTTTTGAAGAGGTGGAGAAGTTCAAATATCTGGGAGCAACAGTAACAAATATAAATGATACTCGGGAGGAAATTAAATACAGAATAAATATGGGAAATGCGTGTTATTATTCGGCTGAGAAGGTTCTATCATCCAGTCTGCTGTCAAAAAATCTGAAAGTTAGAATTTATAAAACGGTTATATTACCGGTTGTTCTGTATGGTTGTGAAACTTGGACTCTCACTCTGAGAGAGGAACAGAGATTAAGGGTGTTTGAGAATAAGATTTTTAGGAAAATATTTGGTGCTGAGAGGGATGAAGCTACAGGAGAATGGAGAAAGTTACATAACGCAGAACTGCACGCATTGTATTCTTCACCTGACATAATTAGGAACATTAAATCCAGACGTTTGAGATGGGCAGGACATGTAGCACGTATGGGCGAATCCAGAAATGCATATAGAGTGTTAGTTGGGAGACCAGAGGGAAAAAGACCTTTGGGGAGACAGAGACGTAGATGGGAAGATAATATTAAAATGGATTTGAGAGAGGTGGGATATAATGATAGAGAATGGATTAATCTTGCTCAGGATAGGGACCAATGGCGAGCATATGTGAGGGCGGCAATGAACCTCCGGGTTCCTTAAAAGCAAGTAAGTAGGTAAGTAAGTAAGTAAGTAAGTCAGTCAGTCAGTAAGTAAGTAAGGTACGATTTGTTTTCGCAGAGTAGATTTTTTCTCTAAGTCTGGAACCTAAATTCTCTGCAGAATCTTTAGGAAGAGCTAGATGTCCTACCATGTAATTAAACTCGCACTGATTAAAAAGCTGAGATTTCGTAGCAGAGGCCTCTGGTCGAAAGTAGCTGCCACTCTTTCTACTGTCACTAGTTTCAGCATCACATTCAGTTCAACATTCTTCCAAAGGAATTGGAATAATGTGTTGCACTTCTTCACGTCGCAAGAGCAAAATTAGCAGTCGTTTCCGCGATCCGATTGTTCTCGTCATGTCACTGATGTTGCAAAAGATAATAGTTTTTTTCATGGTTTAAGCTAGAAAATAAATAATTGTCGCAAAAATGCACAAATGAAAAATTATATTTGTACAAATTGCGAAATGCTTGTGCAATATTATAAATAATTGTGCAGAAAGATAAAATTAATAAAACAAATGCAGAAACAAAAAGTTTTGTAATTTGTTTCCTGAAGTTTTATTATTTTCAATCCATCTTACCACAGTCTAGATATACTTAGCCTATGTAAATAAATCATTACACATAGGTATGTGTAGAATCAATTACTGCTGAATTTACATCACATTAAAATGCGTTATTTTATGTGCACTCTAAACATTGAAATACTTTACTAGTAGGCCCTTCAAAATTTATTGTTAGCACAGTGCTAACTCCTTTTACCGAAAGGCGGTTTCTAATTTCATTTTGTACAAGATTCATGCAACTAAAACCTCGCGATGGAATTATATAAATCAATTAGGATAAATTGTTCACTTAACTTAGGTTAAAGTTGCCTAATTCCGTGATACCCCTAATTCCGTGATACGTGTTCGATTCCCGGTCGGGGCAAGTTACCTGGTTGAGGTTTTTTCCGGGGTTTTCCCTCAACCCAATATGAGCAAATGCTGGATAACTTTCGGTTCTGGACCCCGGACTCATTTCACCGGCATCATCACCTTCATCTCATTCAGAAGCTAAATAACCAAAGATGTTGATGAAGCGTCGTAAAATAACCTACTAAAATAAAAAAAAACATTGTCCATGCCATTAGCATTTCATTGTCCAATGTGCTTGTCGCATTGTTGCAGAGTTCCATTCAAAGTTTGTTGCAATTTTTTAAAGTCGAGTAACAGAATGCGACAAATGCGACTGTGGATTAAACCCTGTTTTTATTTTACCTTTGACTCACTGATGGAGTTGTTCTATGCATATTATCCCGGCCATGTGTGGAGGACACAAGGTTTGTATTGATCGTCGAGTTCCATTTCAAAATATGCATGATAAGCCTACGCATTTTCCTACAAAGTGCGTTATATTCCGTCTCTTGCCTCACCGTCATCTATTTACAACATACAGCATGTCCCAGAAACGCCGCCCATTTCTTCCAAGTTATATTGTAGTATCTCGCGTGGCTCGCGTGTCATTTTGGATGCATTTTGAAACAGTGTCAGGGGTGATCACAGTTATATTTTTTTTTAATTTAATTTTATTTTAATTGGGTTATTTTACGACGCTATATCAACATCTAGGTTATTTAGCGTCTGAATGAAATGAAGGTGATAATGCCGGCGAAATGAGTCCGGGGTCCAGCACCGAAAGTTACCCAGCATTTGCTCGTATTGGGTTGAGGGAAAACCCCGGAAAAAACCTCAACCAGGTAACTTGCCCCGACCGGGATTCGAACCCGGGCCACCTGACTTCGCGGCCAGACACGCTGACCGTTACTCCACAGGTGTGGACCACCAACGTTATATTCAATTAGGGTTTATTTCCTTTAGGTATTAAAAGTCGTTAACCAGCATGTTTACCCATCCCCCATGGCGTGATTTGGGTTGCCTATTTCAATAATATGGACGGCGTTTTAGTGACAGCCTGTATATAACAAACATTTCAGGACTGTTTACACAATCTCGATTGGACATGGTGATTTTATGTGTATATCACTGCTCTGAGGAAATAACTACAGATCGTTTGACCGTATTTATTTGTACAATTCTCGTTTCTGGCATTTTCCAAGAAAAACATAAAAACCAAAAAATGTATGTGTGTGTAGAATGTGAGGGTAGTTGAGGGTGGCAAAGGATACTTACTTACATACTCACTTACTTACTTTCTGGCTTTTAAGGAACCCGGAGGTTCATTGCCGCCCTCACATAAGCCCGCCATTGGTCCCTATCCTGAGCAAGATTAATCCAGTCTCTACCATCGTATCACACCTCCCTCAGATCCATTTTAATACTATCTTCCCACCTACATCTCGGCCTCCCCAATGGTCTTTTTTCCTCCGGTCTCCCAACTAATACTCTATATGCATTTCTCGATTCGCTCATACGTGCTACATGTCCTGCCCATCTCAAACGTCGGGATTTTATGTTCCTAATTATGTCAGGTGAAGAATACAATGCGTGCAGCTCTGCATTGTGTAACTTTCTCCATTCTCCTGTATCTTCATCCCTCTTAGCCCCAAATATTTTCCTAAGAACCTTATTCTCAAACACCCTTAATCTCTGTTCCTCTCTCAGAGTGAGAGTCCAAGTTTCACAACCGTACAGAACAACATGTAATATACTGTTTTATATATTCTAACTTTCAGATTTTTTGACAGAAGACTAGATGACAAAAGCTTCTCAACCGAATAATAACACGCATTTCCCATATTTCTTCTGCTTTTAATTTCCTCCCGAGTGTCATTTATGTTTGTTACTGTTGCTCCAAGATATTTGAATTTTTCCACCTCTTCGAAAGATAAATCTCCAATTTTTATAGTTCCATTTCGTACAATATTCTGGTCACGAGACATAATCATATACTTAGTCTTTTCGGGATTTACTTCCAACCCTATCGCTTTACTTGCTTCAACTAGAACTTCCGCGTTTTCCCTAATCGTTTGTGGATTTTCTCCTAGCATATTCACGTCATCCGCATAGGCAAGAAGCTGATGTAACCCATTCAACTCCAAACCCTCTCTGTTATCCTGAACTTTCCTAATGACATATTCTAGAGCGAAGTTAAAAAGTAAAGGCGATAGTGCATCTCCCTGCTTTAGCCCGCAGTGAATTGGAAAAGCATCAGATAGAAACTGGCCTATACGGACTCTGCTGTAAGTTTCACTAAGACACATTTTAATTAATCGAACAAGTTTCTTGGGAATACCAAATTCAATAGTAAATTACTTAGAGAAAAATGAAATTCTCTCCAAACATCAGTATGGCTTCAGAAATAAATTATCTACGGATGACGCAATTATTGAAGTCACTGGTAAAATTATGCAGGAGTTGGATAACGGTTCTAAATGTTTAGGGATTTTCTTAGATTTAAGGAAAGCTTTTGACACGGTTAACCATCGTTTACTTCTGGACAAATTATTTGATATAGGAGTCAGGGGTATTGCGCATAAGTTATTTCAATCATACTTAAACAAAAGAACTCAGGTAACCAAAATTGATGATAATATCAGTGAAAATGTAAATATTGATATAGGTGTCCCTCAGGGAACAATTTTAGGTCCTATTCTATTTTTAATATATATTAATGATTTATTAAACATTGATTTGAAAGTACATAATGGCTCCTGTTATTCTTACGCTGATGATACGGTGGTGATTTTCAGTGGTTTAACTTGGGAGGACACTTATAAACATGCCAATGTAGGTATAAATTTGATCAAAAACTGGCTTGATGCAAATTTGCTATCTCTAAATATAACTAAAACTACTTTGGTGCCATTTTCTTTAACAGTCTCGGGATTGAACAAATTGAAATCACTTTCTCATTTAAAATTAATAATCCACAACTCATTTTGTAAACTCTCTACAACCTGTAAATGCCCTTGCCTGAAAGAATCTGTAGATGTGAAATACCTGGGAATTATTGTTGATCAGCACTTGAAATGGGATAGACAAATCACCTTTTTATGCAACAGGATACGTAAAACAATTTACAAATTTGTAAACCTTCGCCATTACTTGCCTACTCATGTATTACGTTTGGTTTATTTGGCTCTAGTTGAATCTGTTATCCAATATGGTATAATTGGATGGGGAGGCATTACAAAAACTGCTCTTTTTCCTCTAATTATGTTGCAAAAACGTATAATCAAAATTTGTTTGAAAAGGCGACTGGATTATCCAACAAATTTGATCCATTCTGAATTGAATGTTTTTAGAATTGACCAAATTTATAAATACTCTTTAATGAAATTCTATCATAAAAATAGAACGAAATTTGTAGCTCAGCCACATGCTCATAATACGAGACGAAATGAAATTCTTAAATTAGTTGAACCTAAATATTTCACATCTGCTGCTTTACTACACAGTACAAATTATGGTCCACGGCTATATAATTCGATAATAAAATTTCATCCAGAATTGACTACTTTAAGCAATGAAATTTTCAGATCCAGAATTAAAAAATTTATATGACAGACTTCCCTGTATATATATTATGTACAATGTATTGTAAAACACGTTTATTTCTATCCTAAGTGTATTTTTATATTTTATCTTGGTTACTATATCAACATGACCTGCACTAATTATACTACTAATAATAATTTAATATTAATCCATCAATCTAAACATCGTCTCTTTTTCACTCAGTTATTACTAGTAGCTATTATTATTTACTTATTTTATTACAATCTTTATGTGAGCTTTTTTCTTAAGTATTTTGTCTACAAAGAATGCGTATCTATGTAACGGAACTGTCCCCGAACACGAGCTTTGCTCTTTCGGGGTATTTTAATGTAACGTTTTTATGTATATGTTATTAAATAAATAAATAAATAAATAAATAAACAAAAAAAATAAGAATATTATATAAAACTTCACTCTTAACTGAGTCATACGCCTTTTTGAAATCTATGAATAACTGATGTACTGTACCCTTATACTCCCATTTTTTCTCCAATCTTATATGTCGAATACAAAAAATCTGATCAATAGTCGATCTATTACGCCTAAAACCACACTGATGATCCCCAATAATTTCATCTACATATGGAGTTAATCTTCTCAAAAGGATATTCGACAGAATTTTGTACGACGTCAACAAAAGTGATATTCCTCAAAAGTTACTACAGTTAGTCTTGTCCCCCTTCATAAAAATGGGTACGATTATGGACTCCTTCCATTGTTCTGGTATAATTTCCTTTTCCCAAATTGCAAGTACAAGTTTATAAATTTCGCTAGATAATGCCCTTCCACCCTCTTGTATTAATTCTGCTGGAATTTGATCAATACCTGGAGACTTGTACTTTTTCAGATTTTCTACCGCAATTTCGACTTCAGAAAGTGTGGGTTCTGGTATGAATGGCACAGCAGTTTGTATTTGAATTTCGTCCTGGTCTGTAAAGGATACAGTCAGTGAATAAAAGATCGTGTTAGTCGTCGTGATGGATGTCACTACACCTACATCCTATGCTTAATTTACGTCAAATTTTTCTCAAATACTTTTTTACTCGTCCCAATAATAGGGTCGTCTATTGAGAACTAGCAGAACTATTTCAAAGTTTGTCAATTTGTTTTATCTTTGGTCCCGTGGTTAGAAAGTTCGCTTGTACGATCAGAAAATTGGAGGTCAGATATATTTTAACGCCAGAGTACTTCGTGGTCCTGTTATCAAACCTACCATCTCGAAGGATAATAAGTTGTATTTTTCCTTGTAAGAAGTAATTGTAGGTTCGTTTATGCGAGATTTTTCTTTATGAACGTCGGAAGATTAGCCCTCGAATGACTTTGTTCTGCTTTTCAAGCGGTATTCAGTTTTCTGAGTTCGTACTAATCATTTCATGTGTTCAAATAGAATACGAGTACATTTTTAGGTTAGGTCTCACGAACCATAAACTGTTCAGACAAACAAATGAATATCAAGTTGTCAGACAAAAGACACTTTAACATTACATCAAACAATAATAAATAAATAATAATATTAATAATAATAATAATTACTATTATTATTATTATTATTATTATATTATTATTATTTCAGTACAATGCTAACTGGTAACAGTTGGCAACATTGAAAAGACGACCATATTAGCTTTTTAAGAAGTAATCTTACCAGACCCACTGAACCTTCCGTAGTCTCTCCTATATTGTTAACATGCATCATCCAGTTGCTTTTGGATAATATGACGCAACAGTAAAGAAACAGTTTCAAACAACACATTAATTTTGTATCAAGTAAACAAATGGAAATGCTACTGTCACTCAATGCCTCTGCGATTTTATTCCCGTCACAAAATGAAAATGCATAAGCATACACGGTTCAATTAGAAAAAAAAAATCGTTACGTGAAAGGAATTTTCTGTCCTCGATTTTGGATTTAGCGTTATGTTAATTCCCCACAAACATTGAAATGTCCAACGCATTGAATTCATTGCGAGTAATGTAATAATGAAGTTGCTATTGTTTGAGCTACTGCGAAGAATATGAATAAACGCTTTTCACTTTTATTGGAAATAATATAATGAGTTTACATAATTGAAAGAGTGTACTTGAACACGTGGACATTTCAGGATCAATACAGGTCGCAGTGTAAAGGCACTATTGCGGCACAATTGATGTAGGTATGCTATAAACTTTTACACAACGGTGCGGCACTTCTACGTTATTGCTTTTCAAGAACTTCTAAGAACACGACACGTGGCATTTGTTTTCCTTTCCTTTGTACGTTTCATTCATTAATATTATAGTATATAAAATTCATTGACGTAGCAAAATGATAATAGGCCTATAATATGGCCATGTAGCCAGACAAATAGTAACGAGGAGAATGGAGTATTAGGGCCGTATTCATAGACATTTTTAGCGCGGGCTTCCGGTGGATGATCAGCGTTTTTCGTATTCATAAACCAGTGTTAGCGATAAGATATGATTTGAATTCTGTACTAGTAACCAGTGGATAGCCGGGGCTAGCTTAGTACGCTCGTAGCGCGTGCTGCGAAATGTCTATGAATAGCACCCTTAGATATTATACAGGGTGCGTCAGAAAGAACGGATGGATTTCACATGGCAAGAAAATTGTAAAGATTCATCAAATCAAAAATTTATTGTTATCAACATATTCACCAATATATGCAATTTATTTATGTAAAACAACATTATCCATATGATGTCCTTGGCTTTCAATACAGGCATCGAGGCGTTTTCTGATGTTCGCCATCACTTTCACAGTCATAGCTGGTGCAATTGCCACGATTTCTTCACGAATCGCTGTCTTCAGTTCGTCCAGTGTATGTGATCGATGTTTACAAACTTACGCCTTCAAATGGTCCCAAAGAAAGAAGTCGCAGGGCGCGAGATCTTACCGTAGCCTCGGACAATCTCAGTGCAATAGAATTTCGTCCAGGTGATTTCTTCTTTAATGTTGAACCTGTGATACGAAATGAAGCCACCACCGCAAAATTGTATTCCGAGTTGGAATCCTAACGTGACATCCGATGTCGAAATGAGTCCTGAGTGGCGATCACAGACTCTTCATTTTTCAAAAATGTCTCTACGATGAAAGCACGTTGTACACCAGACCAACACCATATTCTCAACTGAAACTGCATTCTATGGCTGACCCAACAGTCGTGGTCCCCCTCACTATATCTCTCTCCTCGTTGCGTATCGATAGTTTGAAATCCATCCGTTCTTTCTGACGCACCCTTTATCTTTGTCTTGTACAGCCCTCTATTGTCTCAAGATTAGACCAACCTTTTTCAACCAAAATTGTAATTTAAATCCCGCGGCACACTCATATAATCTAAACCAGTGGTGGGCTGCAAAATAAATGCCTATACGAAATTATATTGTTTTCCGAGGACTTTAGCAAATATGGCGAGGTGAAAAGCTATTTTGTGCGAGATCGTGCGTATTTGCTTGTTTTCCGCACAGAACCAATACGCGGTAAGTATGAAATACCACATTCAGTATTCCCAACGTAACACACATAACAATTTCCCTCTTCTTACCGCTTAAGCGCGACATTAATTTTACTGCTTTAGGCTTTTAACATATTATTTTTAGAGACGTTTAACATAGTAATAATTATAAATTGGAAACTTACCACTGCAATTTCACCTAAATTGCAATGTTAATTATTGTTTTTAAATATTTGCAAAAATTAAGTAAAGTCTACTACTCCACGAAACTTATTGCATTCCTGATACATGTAACATTAAGGAAGGCGTGAAAAAATCAACAAGATTCCAGATGCCGATGTTATTACTGCAATATGTTATATAAATAATATTGTTAAAATATTAAAATGAAAAATAAATCATTACATAACCTTACCGTTTGTTTTAAGTTCGCATTTATAGACTGGGGGAAAAAAAAGACAGACGTATATCACGGCCTGCTGGAGTATAGATATTTTTGTTTTCTAAAGTTGCCGTCATTAAACAGAAACCAACATGGAGATTTCATTGCAACTAATTAGAAATTCGTCTTTCAGGTATATAATAAACGATCTTCGCACAAAATAATGCACGATACACGAGCGGTATGTTTGTTTTCATGTTCTCGGAAATTAAAAAAGCTCAACTACGTTTCGCTTTTTCAATCTTTTCCTCGACCATGAAAACGTCAACATACCGCTCTTGTAACGTATATTACTAATTTCTTTCCCTTAAAGGTAACATTCATATTAACAAGATCTAACTTAGCCTAATGTTTGGAATGTCTACATTGCAAGGGTAAGAATTTTTTCTTTACATTTTAAGAAATTCTTCATTTATTTCTCTCTCTCTCTCTCTCTCTTAAATATAGGTTAAAGATTGTGGAGCGCGTAACGCTGCAAGTCGGAAGGTCGCGGGTTCGATTTTTCCATTGAACTAATCCTTCCAGCCGCACTATGGCTCTGGGGTCTACTCTGTCTCTAACAGAAGTGAGTGCCAGGGCATTTACATGATTTCAAATAGCTTTTAAAGAACCCAGAGGTTCATTGCCGCCCTCACATAAGCCACCCATCGGTTCCTATCCTGAACAAGATTAATCCAGTCTCTACCATCGTATCCCACCTCCCTCAAATCCATTTTAATATTATCCTCCTATCTACGTCTCAGCCTCCCCTCAGATCTCCCAACTAACACACTATATGTATATCTGTATTCACTCATACGTATTACATGCCCTGCCCATCTCAAACGTCTGGATTTTATGTTCCTAATTATGTCAGGTGAAGAATACAATGCGTGCAGTTCTGCGTTGTGTAACTTTCTCCATTCTCCTGTAACTTATCCCTCTTAGCTCCAAATATTTTCCTAAGTACCTTATTCTCAAATACCCTTAACCTTTGTTCTTCTCTTAAAGTGAGAGTTCAAGTTTCATAGCTGCTACTAATGTTACCCATCCTGTTCTATAAAGGCTCGTGATATTTCAAGTACCAATTCTCATAACCAGTTCCGAAGTTCGAGGATAGAGGAAACGGCCTCCAGATAAGGAGAATAGCTGTGAATATATTGAATAAGCAGTCGCAGACTGCCAATAAGGGGTCGTCCTCCAGCTTGGGGGTTGGGCGAAGGCTAACAACCCATCACTGTAACAAAGGCTTGCTACCGAAACCCCAACATAATAATAATAGTTTTATTTTCCCTGGCAGAGTTAAGGCCATCAGGCCTTCTCTTCCACTCAACCAGGATCAAATCACATACAGAAAAAAATACATACCGGTATACAAATATGAATTTAAAAATAATAATAAACATAATTGAGTAAAAAAGAGAGATTGAATACATATACACAATCAGTATTAACTTGGAAATAACAATAAAAAATATATGTAATAAAAAAAGAGACTGAATACATAATCTCAAACAGGAAAATACATCTAGTATGCAGTATTAGCTTAAAAAAAAAAAGAATTAATACATATGAATATAATCTCACAACTAAAGGAATAGTAGAATTAGTATGATCAGCACAGCACGTGTTACATTGAGACAATGACAATTACCTAGATGTAAGTGTTAGTGGAAAAATAAAGTAATGACTGTGTATAATAATAATAATAATAATAATAATAATAATAATAATAATAATAATAATAATAATAATAATAATAAATAAATAAATAAATAAATAAAAATGATACCTATAAAACTAATTATTTGCATTTAAAATATATCTAAATAACCTAATTTTAAACAACTGAGGACTAAGACTACCCCTGATTTCCAGCGGCAGCGAATTCCATGAGCGGGCCATGGCTATTGAGAAAGAACTTGAGTACAGAGATGTCTGATGACGTGGTATTGAGCTGTGAACGTGTATTACGATTATGATGTGCAGCTGGGAGAGTAAACCGAGAGGCAAGGTAGTCGGGTGTAGAATCATGTATAATTCGATATAGCAGGCAAAGAGAATGTACTAATCGTCGATCTTTCAAGCGGAGCCAGGAGAGTCGTAGAAAATATTCCGATATATGATCATGTCGGCGGATATTGAAAATAAATCGGACGCAGACATTATGTACAGCCTTCGAAAGAATAAATGTATAATGGCAGAGTATGCATCATCTTAGTGACCTTTTTTTATTGATTTATATTTTCCTATATCTACTAAATTTCCTCCATGTTATTGTCATTGTCTTGTTCTTTGTTTATCGCCCTGCGTGAGTTAATCCTGTCTCTCTTAAATATGGACAGAACTAGTGAGAATGTACGTAATTTTTATGTAGCACACATTATGTATGAAGCAGTTAGATCTTTTGTTCTTACAAGTAAGGTCAGGAGTGGGTATTAACTATTACATTCCCTGCAGGTAAAGAGTTACAGAACAGCGTGGGGGGGGGGGCGAGCAAACATAAGGATTGACATTGGCCATCGGTCAAAACATGTAACGAACAGTCAATATAATATCTCAAACAGTGACTCACGACATCTCTACAAGTCCTTGTCTTTGACCTAAACAATAAACTACATACACAATGCTTGTAGGAATACTTCAGCAGCGTCGGCCCCGTTGTAGGTGGCAAATTATTAGTGTATTGTCTCTGCACGCCGAAAAACCGTCCTCCAGAGGTTCGACAGTCTTAGAATGCTGCTAGAGAAAGAAAATTTAAAATTCAGGCATGTTCATTTGAACTAAGAATTATGGCGTCTCTTTTTTTTTTTATCTACAATACAAAATAATAAAAAATAAAAAAGTTATTTTAATCGTGTATACGTTGTTACGACCATCCGCCCAAGAGACCACCCACCCACCCAACCGCCCCTCACGGTATTGTTGCATTGTTAACACCGGAGTATTTTTAGAGAGAAGGTATATGTGGTGTCAACGTACTGCCAAGGTGACGACAGATTTCCTACTAATGCGTTGAAAAAAAGAAGTGTTCCTTGTAGACATTTTTTAAAATGAATTTCGCCTAGCCGTAAAAAAGTTGGTGCTGATTTCTTTAAAAGACGAATATTATCTAAGAATATAACAGTGTAGTTTTGATATCTCACCAGTAGTCGAATACTATCTCAAATTGGTTTTATTTATTCATTTATTGTTTGTTTTTTTATTAGAAGTTTCCTCACTGTTAAGGTTTTCTTCGACCAACTGAACAACAGATTTTTTCACTTTTTGTCTTCCTCCGAAATAAAAATAGGTGAATATTACTAATATATGTGCCCTAAATCTGAACTTAAAATCCAAATTGCCCCGGGAAAATGAATTGAATTTTTTATGACAAAACTTATTTGTTTCTAATTTTTCACTGCTACTGATAAAATTACAACATACTAGGGATTCAAAATTTCTCTTAATACTTGAAAAATGTGCACTAGATACAGTAATGGTATTACATAGTTTAAAATACAATAACAATAAAAAATATTTCATGCATATAATGAGAAAAATCTCGGAATTTGAACTTACATTTAAAATAATTTTCTGGATGACTTCTGTTCATACCTAGACCTGGGACTGTCTTTTACAAGGAACCAACAGTAGTCTGGAAGCATGCTGGATGATGATCTTCCTTTATATCGCCTTTCCATTTCAGATATTTCTTGATGAAATCTTTGCCCATGTTCGTCGCTTACCGCTCCAAAGTTAGGAGGAAAGAAATCCAAATAAGGATGCAAAAAGTGTATTTTGAGAGACATATTACACTCCATTTTGTCATATGCACTTGACATGGTTTCCACAACAAGTTCTATGTAGTTGTTTGCCCTAGAATTTCCAAGGAAATTTGAGAAAACGTCTTGGAAAGCGTGCCATGGCAGTCTTCCTGTAACGGAAAGTTTTTCCTCAAACAAAGGATCAGCCATAACTTTGTGAATTTGTGGACCGATGTAAGTGGCCACTTTTAATTTGCCTTTACTCAAACTGGTAAACTTTTCCTTTAAATACTGAAAACCACACCCTTGTTTGTTCATTGCATAGACCTCAATTTGAACTGTTATGAAATTTACTTAATAGAAGGGACAATATCTGTTTATTTATTAAAAGTAGCCTACAAAATAACATGTCAAAAACCTTAAGAAACCGGAAATAAGTCATAAACTCATAAAATGCATTAGCTTTTGTTTTGGTTTATATCCCCAACCCGCGCCAGATGTTTCCTGGGGGAGCGCTTATCGAAAAGTGAAATCATAGTGTAGTTTAAAGTCCTTACGTGATACGAAGAAAAGAGATGTATTTTCGGATTCAGCGCACATCAAACCATAAGGGACACATTCCTTTAAGTCGGAGCAAAATTCATGTTGTTCAGTGTAATTATAATACGAACACAAAAAAAATTCAAACATACATTTGGAAAAGAACTTCTACTAATATTTTTTTTTTTTTCTTTATCCAAAGTTTTCTGTCTGCTATATTTTCTTCCCTAGACTATGATTCTGCATACTTACTTGCACCTCGCTCATACATCATCCCTTTGATGGTTTGGCCTTTCATCTTCTGCCTTCTACCTCTCGTTCAAGTAGGTACTGCTATTGGCAATCTGCTGTCAGATATTCGTCTTAAGATGGTCCGGAAAGGTAAAAATCTTCAAATTTTCAATTTATGTTTTTATTCACAATCTACAGAATTTCCCCTTTCCAATGATGTATGATACACATATATTGAGAATATTGCTAGATGTGAGGTCGTCAAAAGGCTAGTGACAAATGTTGGATCTTTCACAATAAAATCTCTACTTGTCATGGACAAGGACTGAGAGCGTCAGAAAAATCTGTAAGAGACATTGAATCAAGGACAAGACAACATAGATGGGCAGCAAAAGAAAACTGCAAGATGAAGATGAGGAGGATGCTGACAACCTACCATATGGTGGTGGAATGCATTGACGAACTTTGAAGCCCGTTTCCCGAAAGGTGTATATTTCTCATATAAAATTTTATTTTTTCACAGGGTCTGTCTGAAGTGTTTCAAACTTACAGAATGGAATTATTGAGACCTTGAGCATATTTTAACAGGGAGATTTTTTATTTTATTTATTATTATCATTATTTTTTTTGGTATTTCAAACAAGTTAGAATCTTACAAGTAATGAAAAATGTTAAAATTTCCGCTTTTTTTTATTTTTTATTCTTTTTGGAAATATGTTTTAAAAATACCTGTGTTAAAGCAATCAGAAAGGTACGGTACATTATACAACTCATATTTTTTCAAGATTTTAATCTCTGAGAAAAAAGAAAATTACATGTATGTATTTTTGACACTGCTAAGGCAGAACCTTTCCGGTCCCCGTTAAATGTCCATTTCAAAAATGTTTGATTTCCTGGCTGAATGTTCCAAAAAGTCCATTTCCATATCAAGTAATTTATCCTGATTTTTATTTGAAATCCACGTTTAGGCTCCTTAACATGCCTTGCACTATTGACTTGTAAATAAGAGTTTTTGTTTTCGATAAAATGTTACTGTTCCGTAAAATAGAGTTTAGTATACCAGTTACTTTCCTTCCGTTGTTTATTCTTTCTTATGTTTCCAGATATGAAGTTCCATTTCGTTATACAATTGATCCCAAGTAGCAAAAATTGAGCAGATTTCTAATCTGTACTCTCTCTACCTGCAATAAATTCTACTTCCATTTTATTTAAGTACTCCGTGATACTGTGCGATATATCTGTCGCACTGAGTAATCATGTAACATGTATTCTTGAAGTACTTCAACATTTATAACTATTACTAGTTTACTATATGTTTGTCATGAATATGATTAGGATTTTTATTTCTTTATCTTATAAAAGCAAGCAGATTAATTCAATTTACAAGTATAATCTATTCATCAGTTGAGTAGAAGGTATGAGTAAGCAGGAATTATGTTAATTCTGTTCTAAACCTTTTCCTTGGTCCTTGAAAGCTTGAAGAAAGCTAGGCAGTGTATTGAAGACTGTAATACATGAATAGCAAATTCCTTTGTTATAACAGCTGAGACTAACAGAAGGTATATGGAGATCTGATTCGTGTCTTGTATTGAAGTTATGAATGTTTTATTTAGTACTAAATGTTTCTTGTTGCTTTTAACTGTCGGAAAGTCACTTGAACGAGGAATTTGACTTGTGAATATAGTTGTATCTAGGATAGTCGTTTCCTTGAGTGTATTTGGTATACATTGAATTTGGCGATCCCCAAATAAATGTGATTCATTTCATAGTTTTCTGCCCAGTGGCTGGTCCTTCACTGCAAACTCAGCATTCTCTAGTATTTCCTATTTTCCACCTTCCTCTAGTCTCAGCATACGATCCATATATCTTAATATTGTCTGTCATCTAATACCTTCTGCCCGAACTTTTCTTCCGTTCACCATTACTTCCATTGTATCCTTCAGTAGCAGTGTCTTCTTAACCAGTGGCCCTGCCAATTACTTTTCCTCTTCCTGATCTGTTTCAAAATTACTCTTTCTTCGCCCACTCTTTCTAGCACAGCTTCGTTTCTTATTCTATCTTCCATTTCACTCTCTCAATTCTTCTCCATATCCACATTTCAAATACTTCCAGTCGTTTTTCTTTTCTTCATCGGAATGTCCACGTTTCTGCCTGTACAATGCCACACTCGGCAAGAAGCACGTCACTAGTCTCTTCCTTAGTTTTTCTTTTCCAGAAGTCCGTAAAAAATGTTTCTTTTTCTATTAAGAGCTTCCTTTGTCATTGCTATTCTCCTTTTAACTTCCTGGCAGTAGCTCATGTTACTGCTTATACGAGTAATAAACCTGAAGATGTTGCCGAATGGTCATAATTTCGTTGCTCATAAAATTATTTTTTTAATTGAATCTTTCCGTACAATAAGCAGTAATAACATGAGCTGTTGCCAGGAAGTCAAAAGGAGAATAACAGTGGCCAAGGAAAAAGAACTAAGGAAGAGACTGGTGAAGTGCTTTGTATGGAGTGTGGCATTGTATGAGACAGAAACATGGACATTACGACGAAATGAAGACAAGCGAATAGAAGCATTTGAAATGTGGATATAGATATGAATGGAACGTGTGAAGTGGACAGACAGAATGAGAAATGAAGCTGTGTTGGAAAGGGTGGACAAAGAAAGAGCAATGCCGAAACTGGTCACGAAGAAAGAAAAGATTTGGCTGGTTTACTGGCTGAGAAGAAACTGCCTACTGAAGAATGCACTGGAAGGAGTGGTGAACGGGAGAAGGGTTCGGGACAGAAGAATATATCAGATGATAGACGAATTTAAGATACTCGTATATGGATCATATGAGGAGACAAAGAGGAAGGCAGAAAATAGGAAAGATTGGAGAAAGCTGAGTTCTGCTCTTGGGCAGAACACTGTATGAATGAATGAATGAATGTATGAATGAATTGCCAATCGTATCAAAATTCACGGGTGCTCGTGTAAAGGAGATTAAGTCAAATTGTAAGGTATGTAAACTTCTCTCCTTTGGTACTGAACAAAACTCCTTTGTCACAAAATATGGAGCACTGTAACTGCATCATAGATGGAAGAAATATTTAACCCCTTTAACATAAGAGAATAGTAATATACGTTACAAGAGCGGTATGTTGACGTTTTCATGGTCGAGGAAAAGATTGAAAAAGCGAAACGTAGTTGAGCTTTTTTAATTTCCGAGAACATGAAAACAAACATACCGCTCGTGTATCGTACATTATTTTGTGCGAAGATCGTTTATTACATACCTGAAAGACGAATTTCTAATTAGTTGCAATGAAATCTCCATGTTGGTTTCTGTTTAATGACGGCAACTTCGGAAAACCAAAATACCTTTCTTCAACATTGTTGCTATAAAATGATTTCTATGTTTACTATACTCCAGCAGGCCGTGATATACGTCTGTCTTTTTTTCCCCTCCAGTCTATAAATGCGAACTTAAAACAAACGGTAAGTTATGTAATGATTTATTTTTCATTCTAATATTTTAAAAATATTATTTATATAACATATTGCAGTAATAACATCGGCATCTGGAATCTTGTTGATTTCTTCACGGCTTCCTTAATGTTACTTGTATCAGGAATGCAATAAGTTTCGTGGAGTAGTAGACTTTACTTAATTTTTGCAAATATTTAAAAACAATAATTAACATTGCAATTTAGGTGAAATTGCAGTGGTAAGTTTCCAATTTATAATTATTACTATGTTAAACGTCTCTAAAAATAATATGTTAAAAGCCTAAATCAGTAAAATGAATGTCGCGCTTAAGCGGTAAGAAGAGGGAAATTGTTATGTGTGTTACGTTGGGAATACTGAATGTGGTATTTCACACTTACCGCGTATTGGTTCTGTGCGGAAAACAAGCAAATACGCACGATCTCGCACAAAAGTAATTGTGGATAGTTCATACTTAACCCCCTTTTCACGAGCACCCGCCAATTGAAAGAAATTTATTTCCGAAAACTTTTGTAAGGTATTGTTATACATTGCAACTACATACTGAGATATTAGCAGTTAGCCCACGAAGTAAGGAATAACTATGTGTAAATTTGTGTGCTCAGTTTTTGTCTGCGATATCATAGGGGGAAGGGATAACCATCTTCATCTGTCTAATTAAATCTAGTTGTGCACTGGATAAGATCTCGAAATCGCTCCAGATACGTCTCCCAGCTGTACAAGTTCTCGCGATGTAGAGCAGCATCTGGTCTGAGCACAAATTCGGTTTGACATATGCTCCTCACAGGTCGCCGTTGTTTGCACTGTAAATACTGTGGCAACGTTAATTTTTTTCTTCTTTCTTCTGTGCGGTTTCTGCGCCATTGTTCGAATGTACATAAGACTTACCTACTGTGCAAACACCGCACTGTATGAAGATAAAGCGTCCCTCCGTCGCGGTGTAGAGGAAGAGCTGTTTCAGTACACACTCTCCAACGATATGGGTTCACTTCCGCGCTTACTTCTTTTTTACGAGTGGAAACTTGAATGACGGGTCTGGTATCAAGACCCGATACAAGAGGTCACACATTTATCTCGAGTTTCGAATTTGTCCGCTGAAAATCGATATACCGGCTCTTCTGTCGTTGGTTTACTTCTTTTTCTTGCTCTGAGATTGCTGGAAATATTCCCCACCCCTCCTGTGTGTTCTAGTAGGTTGTGTCTTCTATTCACCCTTTTGCGCATGAAAATAAATGTTCCATTCAAACGGGAGAAATGCTATTTGTGAGATCCGTATGAGAACGACAGGAAGAGGCAGGATAGGGAACTGAGAAAGGCGTCCACTAAGCACATCTGGAGTTTACGACATGAAAGATTAATAAGTATTGATGTCGAAAATAATTTTACAGTGTTCATATTCATTGAGAACAAGGGATACCAAGTAGGCTTATGGAACAAAGGACAAAAAGTGACAGAGGATTCAAGGAAGTCTCTCTGATTGCGTGTTAGCTTCTATAGGCCTATAGGAATTAGGTACCGTAATGTAATTATGGTAAATGCAATTTGCTTTAAGATATAAGCACAGTCTAGTAAATACAGTCACGAAGGTCGTGACTGTATATACTAGACTGTGATATAAGTATGTCTGATGAACGGAATGAAATAAGCTATGAATAAGTCAATATTCTAATAATAATAATAATAATAATAATAATAATAATAATAATAATAATAATAATATGATGCATTAAAGCAGACTGTAAATATTAAGAAGATAATAAAAAGAACTGTTTTTGGCACACCTACATAGAAACTGCAGTTTTTTTTATAATACGATGGTTAGAAATTTCTTTGCTGTACACGTACGGCAAAAAACATGGTTACAATTCACTTTTCTCTACGAATACCGCAAAGTTGTCATAGTAATTACTAGGGACCGGATTTTTGTGTAATTACATATTATATTCCTTTCAACCTAACCGTATATAATTAACTAATCTTTGCGAATCTTGTAATTACCATTAATATATTAATATTTAATACTACATATTTTTACATATTTACCCCACATTACATAAATCTACATATGTAGGGATTTTGTTCATTTTTACTTCTCTGAAAGGAAAAAAAAACTTCCCCAGCAGAAGTTTCTTTTTTTTTTTCCTTTCAGAGAAGTAAAAATGAATAAAAGCCTTTTTAGGTGTGACAAAAACCACTATTGCTTGACCTCTTTATTATAAATTTAGTAGACCTATACGGAAATGGGATTTTCCGAGCAATTAGAAAGTATGGTTCTTGGCTGGAATAATCCTACTTTTCTGAATGAGACAGGAATGCCACTTTTCAAACAACACTTTGTAAATGCCTATAGTTTGAGGTTTTAGTAGGTACTTGTTTCTTACAGGGAGCAGCTAAAATGCATGTGTCCCACATCTCCACTTATTTTCTCCTAATCCAGTAAAGCGAAACAGTGCTTGCAGTACTGTTGTGTCATTCATTTCACTCATTTCACAAGTGAGTTTATCTACTGCTTTTAACTAACTAAAATGACCCCTGTATATTCAACCCTAACGATAAAAATAAAATCATGGATTGCGATGGACGAAGCTTTCACTACAGATGGAAAAATAGTAATGTGTCAGCTGTGCGGTAAAAAAGTCGGGTGCTCAATTAAATCACAACTGGACAGTCTTACCTATCCTATACCTGCCAGATATTGATATTAAATATTTTTATGATTTTACATATTTTGGTACATATTCAGCTTATTTTTCTTACATAAATATGTACATATTTCACAACTTGATATTACATAAAAATCCGGTCCCTAGTAATTACCGTACCTTATTTCACTAGGGGCAGGTTCCATTTTTGCTATTGTTGAATTATTAATGATCCTTAATAAGAAAAGGCTTCTCTATCAGATCGCAAAAGCTGGTAGTCGAACTCCCAGTAGTTTACTACAATCTGTTTTTATAAGATCGGAAGGTCAGTGTCATTCTTGGGGGCACTACCAACTTCATAATTTACAATAATGTTATTTTCATGTACAGCCACCTAGATAACACGGACGGAATAAGAAATAAAGTTGTGTTGAAAAGAGTGGGTGGAGAAAGAATGATGCTGAAACTGATCACAACGAGAAAAAGGAATTGGTTGGGTCACTGGCTGAGAAGAAACTGCGTACTGAAGGGTTCACTGGAAGGAATGGTGAACGGGAGAAGAGTTCGGGACAGAAAAAGATATCAGATGACGACATTAAGATATGTAGATTATATGCGGAGACTAAGAAGAAGGCAGAAAATAGAAAATATTGGAGAATGCTGGGTTTGCAGTGAAAGACTTGCCCAGGGGCAGAACACTTATCTATGTATGTGAATAGTGTCAAACTTATTTTAACTTTCTATAGTTTCTGTTCGAAACTCAGATGTTCAACGCCTAACAACTGCGGAAATGAGATTTCTAAGTAGGACTGCCGGCTACAGCTTGCTTGACCACAAAAGGAATGAACTAATTACAAGAGAATTGGAAATTACACCTATTTATGAACATCTCAACCAATATAGACAAAAATGGCTTAACCATGTCAATAGGATGTACCGTTCCAGACTCCCAAGACAAATTCTCCGCTATATACCACATGGAAGACGATCTTTGGTACGCCCCCTGAAAATATGGACGGAGACAGTAACAGGCCACTAGGTCTAATACCTACAAGAACGATGATGATAGTTATGCATGTACAGACGTGGACAAATTATTAGACTAAATTAATTATATGTGCAACGAAGCTGTATTTATCGGTAGAAATAATGAACAAAAATGTATTTTGCACAGATATAATGAAGAGAAAATTGAGTATTGAGGTTATTAATATTTTGTGAACATTCCCTTACTCTTTATTAACACGTTGATTTTGTCAGGGATGCTGGAAACCAAAGTTTGACACTTTCTTTGAATATCAGCATCATGCAGCCAGATATCAGACAGTGCTTAAATGAGTCCATATTTTGTTGTAAGCCTATTTTTGTTCACTTTCATCTTCAGTATAGATTACAGATTTTCAATTTCGTTCATGTCCGATCTTCTTGCAGGCCATGGGAGAATACCTTCTGCAGTATATAATTAAAACACCAATACTACCAACATAGCCAGAAAAAAATATACTTAACCATCGGAAAAATATACCGGAAGATGAAAACAATCATATTTACAACAATAGAGACCCTGTGAATTATACTGATAGTTGATATGACGAATTATATTATGTTTCCAAGAAAAATTGTTTGTCTAATAATTTGTCCACGTCTGTATTGTACACTAGTATCCATTCTCCTAGTTTCAATTCATGTCGAAATCTGGCTGGGTGGCCATATAATAAATCCACTATCATTTTGCTACATCAATGAATTTTATATACTATAATATTAATGAATGAAAGTCACAAAGGCACTGGACTTGGAACTTATACAGTTGATAAATAAGTCACTAAATCTAGTGACATGAGCCTGTCGCATTTAAGCACACTGTGCCGGGATCGAACTCGCAACCTCGGGCACAGAAGGCCAGCGCTATACCAACTGCGCCACTCAGGACGACTCCATAAAATTAATATTACTCTTGCTCTTATGTCTGGTGTCCCTACGAGTAGCAGAATCCTTGGTCCCCTTGCCACGGGTTTACCGGTAAGAGTATGATTTACATTACGTCGCCGTAGGGTAAGGTGGAATGGTAGCGGTTACCACGCTAGCAGTTGTTGGGATCCGAGTTCGCGAGTTCAAACCCGGCCGAAGGTGATGGATTTTATGGGGCGATAAATTCCACAGCATAGATTTCTCCGGTCGGGAAGTAAAGTTAGAAGGCTCATGCTATTGATTTATATGTACGGTACATGAAAGAATTCTGTCTGTGATAGACGGCTTCAGGCAAAGAAGGGAATATCTATGGAAAAATCCTAACTGCTAGTGACAAAGCAGAACAATGGAGGCAGGAGTCTCTACAACTTTTAAAAAGGAGGAAATGATTCAGCTTTTCTGAAATCGAAAGATAACCCGCGCACTATTCCACATCACAGTGCTGCTTATACAGGGACATCATTTTATTTTTACTAACATTTATAATATCAACCTGGCTATATCTTTGGCTTGCTCCCCCTTCCAAGACTGGAGTTCGATGATACTGGCGTAAAGTACAAACAAATCACTTTACTTGGTATAGGAGGGAAGAAAAGTAGTTCATCCATTTACGTAAACTAGAAAATATCGCGATTTTGAGTTTTATGATTTTCATTAGTTTTTGTTTAATCAAAATACAGTACTGTATCAACAATAAATGTTTTACTCACGAATTGAGCTATCCATTCGGACGTATTAATTATGCAGTGTATATTGTACTGTTACAGCACATTAGCATACAATATATAGAGAATGAAATTAAATTGAAAAATAATCATAATATGGATATTTAAACATATTTTTGATAATGGTGGCCGTTCATTTCGATACAGGCTTTAGTTCTTTTGTGCACATTATCGCACTATAGACTATTGTACCTAATTCCAATTACCAGTTTCGTCCTTCGTACGAGTAACTCATGTTGAAATAATTCTATACCTGCTCTATAAAAGAGTACCTTACGTACTGTAAATTTAATCATCACTTCTGCCCGATCCGAAAAGATAAAATTACTCAGAAATGCTATCTACTGTCCGTTCAAGTGGTTTCGTCGCAGGGTCGTAGAAAAGGGGGGGGGGATCACGTGACAGTTAATTACTTAACGAGCCCCTTTTATTTAAGTTATTTTAAACAGTTGTATAATATTACGTAGACGTCCAATTCCTAACAGACATTAATGTTTTCAGAAAAGAGCTAAGACAGCCCAGCTACTAGACTTTACAGAAGGACGATCAGAAGCAGGTGGGGGACACCGAGATGCGACGTAGGCAAATTGACGACAGTACCTGTGCGAAAATATGATTCAATATTGAAAGCTCTTTCGTCACTGGAAAACGCGAACATATTTCTGGAACGTACTATACTCACTAACTCAGTACTGCATATGCGGCCTCGGTTCTGTGTGGAGAACGATTGGAAGTTTACTAGTAGAAGGGGGTGGTAGTGATGTACATTAAAAAAACTCAGGTACAATAAAAATTGAAGTAAAAATAAAATGATGTCCCTGTAGTACTATTAAAAATATGTATACAGCAAAACTCTCCCGCACTGAAGTTAAGTCATTTCCAAGTAGACAGAATCATATCATAAGGTCAGCATGCTGTTGGTACTCTCAATCTAGACTTAGTGGATGATGTCATTTGACCACTTGCAAAACTATATCATTACCAAGTAGTCCATGTTTATCATCTTATTCAGACACGTATGCAGAAAACATAGATTAAGGACAATATCCCTACATTAGCATTTTCAGTATTTTCAGACGTTTTTAAGTTGCAAACAAAGAGTAGGCTAATTCCTATGTTTTTTTATTTAAATAGGTTATTTTACGACGCTTTATCAACATCTTAGGTTATTTAGCGTCTGAATGATATGAAGGTAGTAATGCCGGTGAAATGAGTCCGGAGTCCAGCACCGAAAGTTACCCAGCATTTCCTCAAATTGGGTTGAGGGAAAACCCCGGAAAAAACCTCAACCAGGTAACTTGCCCCGACCGGGATTCGAACCCGGACCACCTGGTTAATTCCTATGTTGATGTTGAAGTAGGGACAGTGTTCTTATTACAGTTCACTTCACTAAGTTTAAATGTACTATATACCGAGTGGTGAATTTTAAACTGCATTGTCTACGATTGATTTCGTATGGGACAAAATGTATTGCTGAAATTTGCAAAAATTTGTAAGCCATTACAACAATATTTCATGAAAAATGTTAATTACAGTAGGCCATGGATGATGGAACAAATGAATGTGACATAAATATTAATTATATTGATTATTAGAGCAGAAAAATTCGCTCCGGCGCCGGGAGTCGAATCCGGGTCCTTGGTTCTACGTACCAAGTGCTGTAACCACTGAGCTACGCCGAAGTTCAAACTACAGCACCGGATCGAATCCCTGTTGACATATATTAAGTCAACTGCCATGGTATACAAGGAGGGTACTCAATTGAGTGACTTGGTTGCCGGAATTCCACAGTAATATGCACTGTTGGACGAAGAATCTACGTAAACATTAATTTTTCGTCCTACAGAATATATCTGTTATGGTAACATGATTATTAGAGGAGAAAAATTCGTTCCGACGCCGGGAATCGAACCTGAGTCCTTGGTTCTACGTACCAAGTGCTCTAACCACTGGAGTCAGGCCACAAAGGGAAAAACTCTAGAGACGGATTCGATCCGGTGCTGTGGATTGAAATTCGGCGTAGCTCAGTGGTTAAAGCACTTGATACGAAGACCCAGCTTCGATCCTCGGCGCCGGAGCGAATTTTTCTCCCCTAATAAATCATTGTTACCTAACAGATATATTCTGTAGGACTGAAAGTTAATCTTTACGTAGATGAATTATATTTTTACAAATAACAATGAAAATATATTTACCTACATAGGCCTATTTCATGTTAAATTACAATAAACTCTCAAATATCCATCCTGCTGCTAAATATATATTAGCCCAATCTATTATAAAACTCTAGTGTTACAACTGATATGTTGATAACCCACCATATTCTGCTTGTAACACATTTTTTATCTCGCCTAAGTCTTCAACGCTTACATTTTTTTCTCATGGTAGGTTAATGGTAAAAACTGCTGTTTTTGTAAAATGTATTCAATTGTCGGGACTTTGTTTAATGCACTTAATTTTCTTTGTCGATCCACAGCCTACTATGATAAGTATGCATCACAGCTGAGTATAATTTCCGTGGTTACTGGTTACGTTTTTTTTTTTTTTTTTTTTTTTTTTTTATTTCTAACATTATACAACAATCTATTCAATAGAATAGATGGATGTAGAAGATTTTTATTTACAAAAATGTTTGATCTTTTTTATCCATTAAAACATTTGAAAGAGCCAGTATTTCAGTGTAAGTTTATATGTAAATTTTAAGATCGAAATTCCCATGGCGCGTCTTCTGACTCACCACTCAGTTAAGGGATACACTGAATACGTCTTGGGTAACCAGGGCAGACCATGACTACGGTAACAAAAGAAAAACGAGATACTGTATAACTTCTCTAGGAAAGGAATTTCTAACAGTTCATTAGGGACAAGAGACCGTGTTTTGTTTTTTTTTATACATATAAAAATCTTGACGATCAAAAGTGAATCACTGGAGATAAAAATCTTTTTCCTTTTCTTTTCCACAGAAGCCCCAATCATAGTTGAATATACGCTAATTCCGAGTCAAAAGTGTCAGCATTTGTTAGTTGATTGGTGTAGAATTCAAAACTTGGGGACATGAACTACTAACTTCCGGGGGGTTCTCAGACAAGAGTTCTCTCTTAGGGTTTATATACTGTCACATCACAACACTCTTTCTCTGCGACTACCACATAAAAATCCCCGCTCTCCCGCCTTTCTCATTCTATTTATCCACACTATAAAAACGTCAGCAACACGCTGGCCACTTTTAAATATTTTCTATTTCATTTAAACGAAGACGAACGGTGTTAAACTTAATAGCGTCTTGAAAATAATCCATTTAGACACGTTTCTTATGCTTGCTGTCCACTCTGAAGAAATGTATCTCTCGGACTCATTGTTCTGTCAAACAATAAGGCATATTTCACAATTGTGGTTGTTACTTAAGTTGGTAATTATTACTATGAATGCCAACCGTGGGAGGCACTGTGGCCCATTTACATGTTGAAGCTTCTCTCTCTCTCTCTCTCTCTCTCTGTCTTCTTTCCCTCACTCCCTTCGTAACATTTTGTATTCACACAGGCAAAGGTTCTCGGAGCAGGATTAAAGATTTTTCTTGAAGTAGTGTGTATGGACGTTAAGAATTAACAAAGGCTTCTTCCCAAGACTTTCAATTTCTCTTTCAGATGCTTAAGAAACGCTTCTGTGTGGTCCGAAAACAAAACTCCTATGATTATAAAGAGCCATACATGAAATCACGTTGAAATAATTAGTGCTTTTATTTTGCAAGAACTGGTTCAGTTTTTAGAGATTACGTAATTCCAAAGTCTTATTTGAACTCTGGGCTTCTCTTAGTATGATGGCGCTCTTTTCCTCCCTACCCCCCTGCCTTGAGATGTTTGTGTTCCTAATTTTATAACTTCAAACACTGTGGAAAGTCTTTGTTCTTGTGTGCTTTAATTGAATGCTTCGATATTATCTTTTTCTTATGAGGCCGTATCTTAGCCATCTCGATGGATCATCATTGTTATAGAGCAAAGGCCTTCTATATTCAGGACTCATCTTATGCCTGCTCAATCAAGTTGATATCCTTGCAATCAGTTTCCTCTAACGTTCTCCTTATTAAACTATCAAGCTTGGTTAGTGTCTCTTAAGTTATCTAAAACTACTTTTTGAAACTATCGATGTTATTCAGAGATGGCCATAATGCAACTTACTTACAAATGGCTTTTAAGGAATGCCGCCCTCACATAAGCCCGCCATCGATCCCTATTCTGTGCAAGATTAATCTACCCTCTATCATCATATCCTACCTCCCTCAAATTCATTTTAATATTATCCTCCCATCTACGTCTCGGCCTTCAAAGGTATTTTTCCCCCCGGTCTCCAAACTAACACTCTTTATGCATTTTTGGATTCGCCGTTACGTGCTACATGCCCTGCCCATCTCAAACGTCTGGATTTTATGTTCCTAATTATGTCAGGTGAAGAATACAATGTGTGCAGTTCTGCGTTGTTTAACTTTCTCCATTCTTCTGTAACTTCATCCCTCTTAGCCTCAAATATTTTCCTAAGAACTTTATTCTCAAACACCCTTAATCTCTGTTCCTCTCTGAAAGTGAGAGTTCAAGTTTTATAATCATACATAACAACCGGTAATGTGACTTTTTTTATAAATTCTAACTTTCAGATTTTATGACAGCAGTCTAGATGACAAAAGCTTCTCAACCGAATAATAACAGGCATATCCCATAGCATATTTATTCTGCGTTTAATTTCCTCCCTAGTGTCATTTATATTTGTTACTGTTGCTCCAAGATATTTGAATTTTTCAACCTCTTCTTAAATCTCCAATTTTTATATTTCCATTTCGTACAATATTCTGGTCACGAGACATAATCAAATACTTTGTATTTTCGGGATTTACTTCCAAACCTATCGCTTTACTTGCTTCAAGTAAAATTCCCGTGTTTTCCCTAATCCTTTGTGAACTTTCTCCTAACATATTCATGTCATCGTCATAGACAAGAAGCTGATGTAACCCGTTCAATTCCAAACCCTGTCTGTTATCCTGAACTTTCCTAATGGCATATTCTAGAGCGAAGTTAAAAAGTAAAGGTGATAGTGCATCTCCTTGCAGTCAATTGAAAAAGCATCAGATAGAAATTGGCCTATACGGACTCTGCTGTAAGTTTTATGAGACACATTTTAATTAATCGAACTAGTTTCTTGGGAAGACCAAATTCAATAAGAATATTATACAAAACTTCTCTCTTAACCGAGTCATATGCCTTTTTGAAATCTATGAATAACTGATGTACTATACCCTTATACTCCCATGAGCATAAGGCTACAATGGACAAAAAGTGGAATGACAATGTAAGGAGAAAATAAATATCCGAAGTCATATTTTAACCACACACAGTCTAACTTGGAGCAAAATTTTTTACATACAGTAATTCTGTGACTCCAAAAAAAAAAATGTGATATGTAAATTCTTGCAGTTTTTCATGAGCGAGCGTTTAAAGTTTGTACGAATGTATAAAATCATAATAATCATGTCACAACGGGTTAGACAGAAAGTTGTCATAGTACTAACATAATATAGTTATTGGACATACTATAAAGCAGTGGCGTAGCATGAAATTCTGAGCAGGGGAAGCTAACTCAAGTTGTCTTTCATGTACATATGAGAAAACGTATTACAAAAATATAGTCTTAACCCATAATTGGTGAGGTGATGACTGTGAGCACCCCAGCCATTGTAAGAAAAGAAGCCTGCGCCAGATGGATGTGCGGAGATATATATTTTTTCATTGCTTATTGTTATTATCCTCCTGCTTCCCTAATTTTCAAGAAAACCTAGTTAAAACAAATAAAAGTACTTGATTATATAAATTAAAAATTCAGTTTGATTATCTGAGTGCTACGATGCAAGTTTCTAAGTTGGGGTAAGTGCAATCCCCATCTCACCAGTTACGTGACTAGGAAAATACCTCACCACTTACGGGTTAAAATAAATAATAGTCAATGTCAAGTCAGCAGTCCGAAGATTGGTTAGAACCTCGTAAGTAACACCAATAAGGCATGACCTCAAATGGTACGTAGTAAAATATGTTTCACGGATTACACATCAAATAGACACGTATAGTATAACATTAGCTCATTCCCTGTCATACTTAGAGAAATCACAATATTAACTGTCAATAGATACAGTACGAAGTATGCGTCTGTGTTTTGGTTGTGTCCTTCATTGACAGCAAGGGAGTCGGTCATTTCTTTTCTAAATCACACTTTTATTCGTAAGTCAGTCTTGATAATAGAACTGTCCTAAAAATTCAAGTAAATTTGTGTCAGGAACTGTTATTTCCCTCATTATTTATTATATCAGCCACAATGCACACTAACATTTCAACTGAACACAACTGACGAAAAGGGATAACTCGGAAACTACTTATTTTCAATGTCAAAGCTAGCTTGTTGCGAGCCTTGCGACCAGGGTAGTTTAGTTAGAAAGGGATGGAAAATCTGCGGGGTGGATTACACAGAAGAATGAGTGAAAGAAACCAGTCTGCTTGGAAGCTGGTGTGTGCAGGCTTCTTGTTTACTGCTGCATCACAAATCATCTTAAGCTGCCGCATCACAAAATTTAACGCATAAATATAAATTCTATTAAAATTAAGGAATAATTTTGTTCATAAACTGCAGGTTTACTATGAAATTATTATTAACTGGGGAAGCTGAGCTTCTTAGCTTACATTGACGCTACGCCATTGCTATAAAGACAATGTAGTATTAGAAGGCCGTGACTCCTAGCCAAAAAATATTGTACGTAACTAATACGAAAGTGTCTTTCTTGAGATCAATAAGATACTGTCCCATAGCGGACAAGAAACTTTCTCCCAGTCTCTGTCACATGGCTTACGTAAAAATTTCAGTCTGCAGATGTTGAAGATATGGGTTCTGATCCAGACGTAGTCGTTACTTACAAGCACGTAGTAATTATCTCTCTGCTACCTAGCAACCAGAGTACAGTCGTTGAGTAACGGAATCATGAGGTAGGGATTTTCTCGGGAGTACGTTAAGAATTATTATTTTTGACCAAAATTAGCACTTTAATGTCTTGTGAAGTGGGGGAGGGTACCAGCAGCTTTCACTTTTAATGTCAGTAATAATCCAGCTACATGCAAATTATGTTGACATAAATCGTTAGCAACAAAGAAACCTTCCAATCTAATCGGGTGTGGTCGTTGTTCCACTGTGTCAGATCTTTATGTATTTGCTTATTTATGTTATATTTGTACGTTTATTAAATTGTGTCGCAGTGGAACATTATAGCGCGTCTGACTGCACAATTAGCTGAACACATATTTCGGCCCTCGAGGACTGTTTTCTACGCAGCTTCAAAACTGCTCCTTACTAGTAGGTGTTGTGTACACCACGTCCGACCTCCTTGTGCGCCAGAATTCGTAGTTTTCGATGCTATAATGAAGTGGATGCCAAGCTAGCCTTGAATCCGCGATTCGCGGGTTCAAACCCCATCAAGTGCGACTGATTTTAAGGGACGATAATCCTTTGTATGAATAATTTCAAGGGAAAAATTGTTCCGGGGCCGGGCATCGAACCCGGAACTTTTGGTTAAACGTAACAATTTTTCCCTCGAAATTATTCAAATCAACTTTACAGGGAGTTATACCTGAAAGCTTGATTTGCATAATACATGTCACTGTTCATTAAAGAAAACCACAATTTAAGTCACACAGAGTTAGTGTGCACTCAATATTGGTTGCTTGACGGTTGTCAAGCCCACTTTGAGGTCTGTGGATATAGAGGGAAAAATTGGATCGGTGTCTGGCAGAGTTCCCGGGTAGCTCAGTTGTTAGAGCTTTGGTACGTTTAACCAAAGGTCCCGGATTCGATGCCCGGGCCCAGAACAATTTTTCCCTTGTAATTATTCAAATAAACTTTACAGGGAGTTATACCTGAAAGCTTATTTGCATCCTTTGTATGGTTCCTCTGAGACGGAAGTAAAGATGTGGATTCATTTTCGTAGATTTACGCCATATCGAGCAACCCTGTATCTCAAAAAGTGCTTCACGCAAAATTTGTCGGAAATTTCTCGTCCACATTGAATTTCGGCGCAGCTCATCTCCAACAAGCACCCAAATACCCCCCTAAAGTAATGTTTTGGGGTTGTTTTACACATGAAGGGCCTGGAGCATTAATACCTATCAAGGGAATGATGAATTCTGACAAATATATTCACTTATTGGAAACCAGAATCGTACCCCAGCTGCAAAAATCATTTCCGGATGGCAGAGGTGTGTTCCAACAAGACCTGGCACCATGCCATACGTCTTGAAAAACTACAGAATTCTTCAACAAGAAGAATATTCAGGTACTCCCCTGGCCAGGCAACTCACCCGACATCAACCCCATTGAGAACTTGTGGTCAATTTGCAAAAGAAGAATGCAAAAAATGGATTGTTCTACAAAGGAGAAGATGATTTATGGCCTCATTGGTGTATGGTTTCGCGATGAAGAAATGAATATTTGTGGGAAATTAGTGGAATCTATGCCAAATCGTCTCAGAGCTGTTATTAGGAACAAGGGAGGCCACATAGATTTCTGAGGTATGTCTTAGATCCTTTTTTTATCCCGTTTGAGTGTTTTTGCATAAGTAATTACGTTGTTCGGATTAGTTTGCACGCTACTGTACATAATTCAAATAAATAGCATTAGATATGTATAATTGATACAAAAAGACAAAACAAAATAGTATCATAGCTATCAAAATGTTCGGGTTCTGTTATCAGATATTATCTCTGGTTATATAAATAAAAAATCTCAAATAAATTTGCATTTCTAAGAAACATAAAACATAAAGTTAAATAAAACGTTAATATTTTTTTTACTTGAGGTTGTACACTTGATCTCGAACATACGAAAAAAATAATCCTAGCCTTTTAATAAGGGCCTAGTAATTAAATAAAGATTGGGGAACGAATTATTATACACTGCAAGATAGAGATGATGTTTCAAATAGGCTACTTGATTGTTCACATATACAGGGTTAGTTAAAAGTCCCGCACCACCTAAATAACTTTTGACGCTTGTGGTTCAGTGACATGAAACTTGGTATGTGGGGATAACCATATACTAAGAACTCAATAATGGTATTACCGAGTTTTTTCTACTTCCGGTTTAACCGGAAGTAACTCCAAATCTCTTATTTTAAATGGAACAGCCAATATTTTTTTTGGATAGTGCTCATTAAGAGCTTTTCAAAAAGTACCCACACTTGGTACTTCTGTACAAATTCAGCATCGGCAGCATTGAAATAAAATACTTTAACACCAAAAATCTCACAGACTCCGCTTGGAATCAAGATACGGTTTCATTTTATGTGACTTTTCAGCGGACAAGAGCTGCGGCAGGCCTAAAGTTTAAAATCATCGGTCACAGATAGGCCTATACAAATATAAAAATCCTCTGCCACCTGGATTATATTGTACGTACTGTATGTTCCAGTTGTCATACACATTTTTATATTCATTGTCAGTGTCGTATATCTGGGCCTGGTATTTATTTTGCTGTAGGGGGATATTGCTACCTAGGGAAGCAAAACACGTCCAGCCAAATAAACTAATTTATCTGCCAGGGTTACGCGTTCTACCATGATCCATATAGAAACCTACAATCTGTGATATCTAAATATCCTCCAAAATTGAAACAGCGGTGCTTAATAAATTACATGGAAAGTGTTACAAGAGAGTGATATATGCTCTGTACCGGTGAATCCCCGCAAACCTACATTTGAGTTATTTTTGTTACACCTTTTTTGGTGAGGAACTATAAAATTTTGGATTTATTTATTGCGATAGGATTTTTACCCGTGCGATAAAGCATTTTGATTTACTTGCTTTCTCATCGCCAGCTATTATTCACAACGGCTGTACGCCGGAGTTCCATATTATTTACTTCAATCGGTGATATTCGTATGTATAACATTTTCTGTTCTTCACATTGCTAAGGAAACCAACAAACAAACTAATGATGCCGTTTCTAAGAGATGAAATATGGCGGAATTTAATATGCTGTGGATTTTTTATTAAGATGTTGTTTTATTATGGCTGCATTCCTTTATTAAAACAAATTAAATTGTTTAAGTTCAGTTTGTTGATGTTATCTTACTATACAGGGTGTCCCAAAAGTTTCGCTTGATAGGATTGATTGAAACAATTTGTGTATACAGTGGGAGATAAATAAGGTTGTGGTTGGCACTGCATTGGCGAACTCACATTGTTTGGAGACTCGTAGTTATCTTGGCTAATAACAGTTCATGACCCTCTTACGTCACCCCTGAACAATTAATTGCTTCGATGCCGAACTGATGTGTAATAGGATATTTAAAAAAAACAGCAATGAGCCGGAGAGTTTGTGTACGTTTGCCAGCGACGACGGTTCTGGGCGAAAGAAATGTTTTTAATTTCTTTCTTCTTATTCTAGGAATGAATGGTTTACAGAGCATAGAGTAGACCAGTAGACTATGAATCGACTTGCGAAAGCACAACAGAGTCCTTATCGGATGACTGAATGTGGGGTATTAACAGATCAAATCCTACATTTACGAATGTTTACAGCTCTACTAAGAAATGAGCATTTTCAGTCCAAAACACTTCGTTAAGGCACTTTGGATTCACCTGAATTTGCGCTGTTGTTCACACAGAAAAATCATTTCATTGAACTTTATCCCTTTCTGTCAGTTCGAACAAAATTTGCATTTTACGAGGGAGAGTCAAAAAATAACGTTAATAATTGTTTTATTAATTGAATATGTACAATAAGACTGCAAACACTTCATCACTTTTAGCATAGTATAACAGGAATACTTGCATTGAATGTAGTGAGGACTACGTTGAAAAGTGATGAAGTGTTTGTTGTCTTATTGTACACTAGCCGTACCCATGCGCTCCGCTGCACCCCTTAGAAATAAATATAAAGTAATTACATAATTAAAATAGGACATTTGATCCAGGGAACATTCGTGTTTGATAGAAGGATAATCGTTTATTATGTTACTTAATTTAAATTGTATTTAAAAAAATTTGATCCAGAGACCATTCATTTGGTCATAAAAATTATTTTATGAAATACAGGAAACGAATGTACAGAATAGCCTATCACGTTTTCTGTGCATAAGAAGCTATTTTAATCTTACCTGTCCTCGATTCACTCAGAAGTTACTGTAATAACATTATAGCATTATGTCCATCTAGAGAAACTACACTTTCCAATGGTGAATTAATAATTAATTATACCAATCGGTTAATTTAGCTTCCGATATTACTTAATACAAACACAGAAACATTCTCTGTAGGGTATGTTTCATAGCTTTCGATTGTTGTTGTCCAAGGTCCCTTATAGTCCCTTATAGACGAAGTCATTTCTTTTTTATTTCATTACACCGCCTTAGATGACATTGTTATTGTAATTTTGAAACTCATTTATCTCATTAAATATCAGTTCTATCAAAATTTTGCATAGAATAAAACTTATCGGAAATTATGTTTAAAGAAACTTTTGTTATGTAATATTTTTCATGAAAATTAATAATAAGGGAGATATTTCGATTTATTTAATTCAGCCCCCCTTATAACCCTCCTTTTAAATAAAATATTTTGAATGCCATATAGCCTAAATTCTAAGTTACAACGAACTTAATTTATATACCAATTTTCATATAAATCGGTTCAGCCATTATCTCGTGAAAAGGTAACAAACATCCAGACAGACAGACAGACATACATACAAACAAAAATTTCAGAAAAGGGATTTTCGTTTTCAGGGCGGTTAATTATATATTTTAAGACCAATTATATTTGGAAAATCGAAAATTACCAGAAAATTTTCGGCTACAGATTTATTATTAGTATAGATATTCAAATAATAAAACAATTATTAAGGTTACTTTTTGACTCTCCCTCGTATATGGGTATAATTTGCGTCTTAGTACTGTATATGCCTTATTGCTGCGCTGCTCATCTACAGATGTCCTGGTGCTTTAGTGATATTGCTTTCTTTATGGTGGCTCTCTTGCACAATATCCTACGTTTCTTGTAATATTTGTGTTTCTGTTATGTCTGTTGCCGTTGTAGATCTTCCTGATTTCTTTCCATAGCTGTTATGGAAGTATAGTAATTTCTTGAAATTCTGACACGAGTTTCAGGAAAGAATTCGGACTGCACTGCGCCAATCCTCAAAGTCTTAAAACTATTAAGGCTGATTCACAATAAAGCGGGAATGAAAACGACAACGAGAACGAGAACGGAAATGTTGTAGGTATTTAAATGTATGTATTTATTCACACTGCAGTGGGTATATACCCGGTGGCAGTGGTAACTAATTACACTCAATAATGACAATAATAAACTTATTAATTAGAAATACAATTAATAATAACAATAATAATTAATAATAATAATACTACTAATAATAATAATAATAATAACAATAATGATAATAACAACAACAACAACAACAACAGGGAATATACTAAATTAAATGAAACGATCACTTAAAATAACATTTGAAATAAATCTAATTTGTATCTTAAAACTAAGATCGAACTAAAACCTACGAATATGATATGTTCATATCTGCACAAGTACCTTTCAAATTACACTCATTTCGCTGTCAACTCACTCACTGCAATGGAACTACGACACAACTCACTCACTGCAATGGAACTACGACACATTTCACTGATTCTATCCTGATTTCACTAACACTTCAAAAACATTTCACTGTTCAAATACTTTGCACTGCCACTATAAACTATAAAGCTTCACTGACAGGAACACGTTTCACTTACACAGCACACTTCGCTGACACGACATACTTCTTCACTGATACAACACACTTCACTGACACAACATAATTCTTCACTGATACAACACTTCAATAACAACATATCGTTTACACCCTTTAAATACTGTGTATAATTACCGTCTATTAGTAAGGTCCTTAAGCCTATTTTTAAATACATTTTTGGTTGTTGGTAAAGCCTTTAGTAAGTCTGCAGGTAAAGCATTCCAGTCCCTGATAGTACGATTGAGAAAAGAAAACTTTCCAGTGTCCGTCCTCTGCCTTCTTTCCCTCAATTTATATGAGTGGTCATTCCTTGAAGAGTAATTTGGCGGCTGCAACCTATTTTTTATTTCTCTCCAGGCAGGCTCACCTCTGTATGTTTGAAAAGTGCGCATAATCGAATTCGCGTTCTCCTATCCTTGAGTGTGTCCCATTTTAATGGTGAATTTTTCCGACAACACTTAAGAGCCCGTTTTTTAATCTTTTCCAGTGTCTTAATGTGTTCTAATCTGTAAGGATCCCAACATGCAGCACCATATTCCATTACTGGACGTACTAGTGATTTACTATATGCAATCTCTTTGGATTTATGTAATTAAATGTGAGCATTCACAATTAACTGTTGTGGATACTCACATTTAAATACATTTATTTTAACAATATTTCCGTTCTCGTTCTCGTTGTCGTTTTCATTCCCGGTTTATTGTGAACCAGCCTTTACTGTTATTATCGCCGCGCTCTCATGCTTAACATGTCGGCATCATACAATAACGTGCGGTGTGCTTTTAAAACATAATTTTGCCCACCGATTGTTGCTCTGTAGGTTTCACTCTAAGCGTCACGTTCTCACGTCAACTTCCTCGATAAGAATAAGCACTAGTTTTTTATTATTGTTAAATGATTATTATTATTATTATTATTATTATTATTATTATTATTATTATTATTATTATTTCATATACGAGTACGTTGACATTCTTAACTCTTAACAATAACTCTTTAATAATAATTTTTAATCACATACCTTAATGTTCGTCCTCAGCACAAGACATTGCAACCTCGATTTTATTCCACGTGGATTAGACAAGTAGGTGTCATTTAATAATGGAAGCAGGTTATTGGTTGCAATATTGAAATTGAGGCGAGTGATTGGAGCGGTGACATAAGAAATTGAAAACAATAATGCAATTAAATTTCAAAGACTTGCCGAATGTTATGCACGATGCCGCTCAAAGACCTGCCGAATGTTAACCATGAGAGCGCGGCGATAATACCAAACGGTCAAAAAACTGCGTCCGAAAATATGAGTAATTAAAATTATCTAATACTTTTGGAAAAACCTGTACAGTACATTAAAATTGTTTCGATCGTCAAAGAACAATTGAAACGTAGATATAAATAAGCATTAGTATACATAAAATACCGTCAGCTAATGACAGCAACTCCGTAACTAAGGTAACTAAGAAAAAAGAAATTAGCTTCACCTGTATACACCATTAGTCATAGATTGTCGGTTGTTTTCCCATGCCCATTATAGTGTGACGACGATAGTACTTTCTCTGAGGACGCGGAATTTTCTTGAAGGAGAGTTAGCTAGCTACATTAAGCCCGTGTCAATAATGGAGGGTCGATGCTAAACAAGACCGCCCAGTCATCAAGAAAGCGTGCGCATTTCTGTTATGTGTCTTGTGAAGATTTCCTTGGAATAATGACAGTATTTGAACGAGGCGTTTTCTATAGAGTCCCCCGGCCGTTATGGCAATTTGTTTTACCCTCAATGAAGACATGATAATGCTAATTTGTTTTCTAAAATGTTAAGAAAATTACGTAGGTCACAGGATTGGTTATTCTCTAATATGAGATATTACTCCCATATAACAAGCATTAAAATATAAATGTTCATCTTCCCTCTTGCTTAAAAAAATCCCTTGTGCAGACCCTTGTATTTCCCCATTTTGACTATGCTGACATTTTACTGACTGACCTTTCCAGCGACAACAAAATGAAACTTCAACGTGCTCATAATTTGTGTGTACGTTTTGTAAGAAATGTTCGTAAATATGATCATATTACCCCATCCCTGGAAGCAATAGGTTGGCTTAAACTAGATAAGAAAAGAAATTTACATTCACTTCTCTTTCTCTTCGAAATCTTGAACTCTTCTATTCCTTCGTACCTGTCGTCTCGCTTCACTTACCTTTCTTCCCACCACAATCTGAACACACGCTCTCGCCATGAAACAATACTAACAATACCATCCCATCGCACCTCCTCATACTCATCCTCTTTCACAATAGCCCTGCCAAGACTCTGGAATTCGTTACCTGCTAGCATCAGGGACTGTCGAAATAAAATTCAATTCAAACGCAAACTTACTAGGCACTTGGTCAGTAATTGAGACTCGTTCAGACATGGTTTCTTGTAAATAGTTCTTTTAATCTACCACAAAATATCTCAATATCCGGTAATTTCATCACTATAGAATTTTGTTATTGTAGGTTTAATTTGTAATTTAGTAAATACAAAAATATTGTTTGTTCTTAACTTCTATGATAAAATGTCTAGCTTTCATTAATCAGGTATTCTTGTCGTACTTTAATTTTTATTGTAATTGTAATTGTAATTGTAAATTTAATATTAATTGTAATCTTATTGTTCATGTTATAGTTGTAATCCCCTGGTAGAGGGGCAGAGAAGGCCTGACGGCCTTATCTCTACCAGGTTAAAATAAATAAATCTAAATCTAAATCTAAATAAATCTAAAATAATACACAGTTTAATTCCAGGAGAAAGCCGAATAATTTTATCCTAAATTAACTCATTATAAAGCAAGAGAGACGTTCATTATTACTTCTTATGAAGTTCTTACCTGATAGCATCTTAAAGGTAAAAATATGCTGAATTTTAATTATTTTACTGTATATTATTGTTATTATTATCAGTATCATTATTATCAGTAGTAATGCTTCTCTTGTCGAACAGGAATGTTAAATAATGTTCACTATTTACTTGTATGTGACGCTTCACTCAACTGAGAATTAATTATTTTTATTAGTGGAACAGATGCATTATAGGACCCACCCTAAATATAAATAGTACATTATGCAACGAGCCTATAATGATAGTAATTAAGACGCAAGTATGGATATTTATGAAACGAGCGCAAGCGAGTTTCATAATATTCATACGAGCGTCTTAATTACCATTATAGGCAAGTTTCATACGACTTTTTATGCTCGACCATATTTCTAACTTGAAATTTTTCAGATGTATACATTTTATTTGTATCTGACAAGATCGGAAGTGACCTAGTTCTAGCTCGTGAATTGTGAGATGTTCGCAGACGCGAAAGTATTGATTTTTTCCGAGGAACAATAATGTCACTGACCTTGATGTAATCCCGTTAAACTTGATGTAACCTTGATTATTGAATTCGACATTGAAAAACGAGATGACAAATTGAATTTATTTGAATATTATTTACAGTTAACGCTAATTATTATAGTAACATAACATAACCTTCTGCGACAGTATTGGATTTCCAGCCTCCGCGACTTTTCGCTAATTCCCTTTCGATTGCATATCCGAGAATAATCGATACTTGCTGTTTTATAACGGTACATAGCTGACTTGTCATTGGCTGAACACCTGTACTTTAATGAGTATGTGTACTTTAATGACATGCATTAAAGGACTGCTACCAGGTGTATAATTACTACATTTCGGCACGGTCGATCATAAAATATGCTAAGCCACAAAAAAAGGTCAACGGAAGTTGCGTTTCGATCAATTAAATGATCGATATATATTGTTTTCATTATGTTGCCAACCAAACAATATTGTTGTAAATTAGTTTGATCATAAGCATGGCGGCAATTTCGAATCCTATAGTTAAATATAAAAATGAAGTGGATCAAATTCTCCCTCTTGATTTAAAATGTAGGCCTCGAAATGGAAATTGAAACGGAATGTCTGCAGTGAGGTACATGGTAAAATGCTAATTTTACACCAATTTTGTTTTTAATTCTTTGGTCCAAGGAAAATACTAGTAAAAATGTGTTTTTGTGAAAGACTAGTATTTTCCCTGTACCAAAAATGCAGTATAAATTGAGTTGAATTAGTATTTTATAATATATTATAAAGATGACTAATATGAACTTAATTTTATTGTTGTATTAATACCAATGTTGTATTGTTTGAAAGTTTAATGTTACTGTGTTTAAAGTTTAGGTTTGGTTTGTTTCGTTTCTTTAACTTTATTTTGAATAAAATTTAATATATTGTACAACAAAGGTGACTAATATGAGCTTAATATCTTTATTGTTGGTTTTATTAAATTATACATGTTTATAGTACTATGTATTTAGTATTGTTAAGATGGCATACTTTGGTGGTGTGGGCATTCGGAAACTTTCTGACGTTTGTATACCTGCTTTTCTTTCTTCTGCCTTTGGAGTTTTCCGTTGCATCAAATCGCTCTTTCCTTTATACAGTGATGCAGCTGAAATCTGCCATGTGCGTGACGCTCTGACAAGTTGGTATACTTCCTCACAAACCACTCATCCTCCTGCCCATCCTGAATTTCAAAAACAGTGGGACGTTATCTTTTCCCAAAAAATTTTAGATACACTCCTTTCTTCTTTCACATCCGAACAAGACATTGCACGTCTCCTAGCTCTTCAAGAGAGTGAGTCTGGAGCTTGGGTACATGCATTACCTTCTCCTCACATCGGCACCCTAATAGATAGTACATCCTTTAAAATCGCAATAGCTTTACGCCTTGGTTGTAAACTCTGCCAGCCACACCAATGTATTTGCGGAGGAATTGCTGATATTACGGTTATCATGCACTCAGCTGTGCGAGGAGCAAGGGTCGCATTCCCAGACATACGTCACTCAATGATATCATTAAAAGATCTCAGACTTCGTGTGGCATCCCGTCTCTTTTGGAACCACCAGGTATTAGTCGCGCAGATGGTAAACGACCCGATGGTCTTACCTTAATTCCATGGTCTAGAGGAAAATCTTTAATTTGGGACTCCACTTGCGTTGACACTCTAGCTCCATCTCACTTGCCGAATACCTCCAGACACGCAGCATCTGCTGCTGAATTAGCCGTGAAGAAGAAAGTCAATAAATATGCTCATATTTTAGACAATTATATCTTTGTTCCATTTGCTGTGGAGACCTTCGGTCCTTGGAGTCATGACGCTAAAGTTTTGGTATCTCAAATCGGCCAAATTTTTATCTCCATTACTGGTGATCGCCGTTGCACTACTTATTTGCGTCAACGCTTAAGTATTGCTATTCAACGCGGAAATGCAATGAGCGTTTTGGGTACTCTTCCAGAGTCCAGCCCTTTGGACGAACTTTTTCTCCTGTAATTTTTTTTATTTCTATGTAGATGTTTATATTTAGTGTTTATATATGTGTAATTGTAACAGTGAAAATATTGTTAATCCAATAATTTTTTTTTTCATAAGTGTATATTATTTTTGGGAGTGTTTTTGTAAGTAATTTTATGAGGTTGTTATTGATATGCTGATAAATTATTTGTAATGATAGAAATATAATTCAATTAAATAAAATAATATTAGATATTCAGATGGCATACCGTAAAGTGGGGTGACTTTGAACGCTGAGGTGACTTTGAACAGTAATTTAGCGCCTCTCTAAATTAAATGCTGTACCCAATTGCGAAAAAAACTGTTTAAGTTGTCAATAAATTAGTTCAGTTTTTTCGCAATTGGATACAGCATTTAATTTAGAAAGGCGCTAAATTACTGTTCAAAGTCACCTCGGCGTTCAAAGTCACCCCACTTTACGGTACTTGATATAATAATCGAAAATATACAATATATAATCGATACTATGGAATACTCGGGGTGGGTCCTATAATGCATCTGTTCCTTATTATTACTTACATTATAATTGCGTTGTGCGAAACATCTGGAGATATATTTTTCACTGGCCGTAAATTATTACTCAAAAACTATAAAACATCTGGCATAATACAGGGTTCATTCTGTATGTAAATAATACATAATTCTAACGGTGTGGATCGTTAGCGCGTACTATACGTCAGATATAAATAATTTTAAATAATAACAGGCTTATGTGAAATGAATAAATTTAAAAGAGTGAATAAATAAGAACTTACAGTGAAAAGAAGAGCATTATTTATATTCCAGATGAGCTGTTCAGTTCTGACGTTCGCTGTTCTCTTGGAAATGCTACAACAATGAATCATTTCTTCATGATGCATTCAGGTATGACAACTTTAAGACATAAAATATATGGTTGGTACGTATAACATTACTGCCGCCCTAAACTTGAATGTAGTATTGTCATGTTGCCAACTATGACAAAATAAGTGAAGGAAGAGAAAGATAGACGTCTACCACATGTGTTCTCGAGAGCTTGATCACAGAAGTGTATTATAAAAAGTAAATTCCCTCAAAGTCCGAACACCGCTCCATCTTCCGGTTGATGTTTGCACAACATATCTTGTTGCACCTTAAGTCGTAAAATCAATACAGACCTGATAACTTCCCATCATACATTGTAACGAATATACGAACATCAAACAAGCCGTGCAGACAGATAAGTCTGTAAGTAACATGTCAAGACAGTTTCTATGTGGCACAAGCGTATAGGATTTTGAGAAACTGCAGGGAGATCGTAAATATGTTATATATTAAACATGTGTTCGTCTTCATTTTTGACGACATGCTTGGAAGAGTAAAACGCCCCGCTATGAAATTCAAATAAAACAACCAGCGCAGACTTTCGACCTCGTATTAAGAATTAGTTTATGCTAGTGGAATACTTTATAGCTAATAACATGAAATAAATCATTTCGTATATATGGCGGGCGTAAATCAACCTAGATATAGTGCAATTAAAAGACACTTCAATCGATCCATTACTCTGAAATCGTTGTCAGTCCGTAGTTCAATTCCTGCCTCTTCCATACACCTACCATTTTCTCTTTACTGTATATTCACATCTAATACAGAGAAGTGTTTTTTTCCTTTATCTGATTTCTTTCTTTCTTTCTTTCTTTCTTTCTTTCTTTCTTTCTTTCTTTCTTTCTTTCTTTCTTTCTTTCTTTCTTTCTTTCTTTCTTTCTTTCTTTCTTTCTTTCTTTCTTTCTTTCTTTCTTTCTTTCTTTCTTTCTTTCATCTATACTAATAATAAATCTGTACCCAAAATTTTTCTGGTAATTTTCGATTTTCCAACATACATAATTAACCGGCCTGAAACCGAAAATAGCTTTTCTGAAATTTTTGTTTGTATGTCTGTCTATCTGGATGTTTGTTACCTTTTCACGTGATAATGGCTGAACCGATTTATATGAAAATTGGAATATAAATTAAGTTCGTTGTAACTTAAAATTTAGGGTATATGGCATTCAAAATATTTAATTTAAAAGGTGGGTTATAAGGGGGCTTGAATTAAATAAATCGAAATATCTCCCTTATTATTAATTTTCATGAAAAATATTATATAACAAAAGTTTCTTTAAAAATAATTTCCGATAAGTTTTATTCCATGCAAAATGTTGATAGGATTGATATTTAATGAGAAATGATTTTCAAAATTACAAAAACAACGCCATCTAAGGCGGTGTAATGAAATAAAAAACAAATGACTTCGTCTATAAGGGACTATAAGGGACCTTGGACAACAACAATCGAAAGCTATGAAACATAGCCTACAGAGAATGTTTCTGTGTTTGTATGAAGTAATATCGGAAGCTAAATTAACCGATTGGTATAATTAATTATTAATTCACCATTGGAAAGTGTAGTTTCTCTAGATGGACATAATGCTATAATGTTATTACAGTACCTTCTGAGTGAATCGAGGACAGGTAAGATTAAAATAGCTTCTTATGCACAGATAACTTGATAGGCATTCGTTTCCTGTATTTCCTAAAATAATTTTTATGACCAAATGAATGGTCTCTGGATCAAAATGATCGCATTTTAATTTTTTTAATACAATTTAAGTAACATAATAAACGATTTATCATTTTATCAAACACGAATGGTCCCTGGATCAAATGTCCTATTTTAATTATGTAATTACTTTATATTTATTTCTAACGGGTGCAGCGGAGCGCACCGGTACGGCTAGTCCCTTAATATGATTCATTCTTCGTTATCTGTGACATACATCCATTTTTTTTTTTGTAGGGAATCGAACACGATATTTCGACCTATAAACTCTATCACTTGAGTCACAACGAAGGAGACGGTTTAATATTTACAATTTTAAGCTGTATACACTTCCTGTGGTATCGTGTCAGCTGGAATTCTTTGTATGCGGCGTGGAATTTAATGTAATTATTTGACTCCCGGGGGGCATTCAGACAGTGACATTATGATATTATGATAATTGCACAATGCTGGAAGCAGAGCTGCGGGGGAACCAAAATATCGAACAAAACCCGCCTCATAACAACTTCCTCTACCACGTCCTCTTTCCTCTGGACAAGTTCCCTTTCTAAAGACGAAATTTGATATCTGGGCTGTTTTTTTTTATAGGCCTAATGTTTCTGTTCATTTTCATTTCGTCATTCTTAAATCGTTCATTACGTCTTGATGTTTGCCACTAAGAAATATTCCTATTGACAATTCATAATTCTACGATAAGGAAATCACTTTTACCATGTTAAATTTATGAAATTTTCCTCTTGATTTCGTAATTCTCCCCCTTTGTATGATTTTTTTTTTCGTTTCTGCTAAACGGTTACGGTATAATAATAATAATAATAATAATAATAATAATAATAATTATTATTATTATTATTTATTTAACCTGGCAGAGTTAAGGCCATACGGCCTTCTCTAACACTCAACCAGGAGTAAAGACTGCGTTACAAAAACACTACAAATTTACAAATTACAATACAATTTTACACACAAAACTGAATAAGATAATAATAATAATAAAATATAAACAACAAATAAGAAGAAATCAGACATATTTGTTGAACATCAGTCTATTAAAAAGTGTACAGAACTGGTGGTCTTAGTACTGCAAGGTTTACCACATACTAAACATGTAACGTCCATCTAACTATGTTAGTCCTTCGCTTAAGGGTATATGTACGTGAACGACCACAAATATTATCAGAAAATGCAGGCTCTAAATTTCTAAAATTTTATAAAATAAAATGAACTCGCAATTGGATAAAAATTACAAGGCACCACAACAAGACTTATTAGAACTTAAATATCTGACAAAAGTATAAAATAAGTTATTAGTAATATTTTTATAAATAACTTTTCACTTTAAATTAAATTTTCCAAAATTTAAAAATTTTCACACATATTATTTCATAACTCCACAACCATTAGAGACAGAATTCTGAAATTTTGTACAGTGATGTAACATGCATTTATACAAAAAGTAGACTACAATAATTCCCATTTCTTTGAAAATAGAAAAATTAGGTCATAAAACATTATGTAAATTTTAATATATTTTAGATAGGACAAATAAAAAATTCATTATATTAAAATAAACAACTCTACATGTCTGAGAGTAGTCTACTTTTCAGAAATAAGTGTTTATTACATGTAGGAAAAATATTAAAGATGTCGGAGAGACCATAACAATGTTATGGTTACCAAAAGATGTAACTGCAGATTTTTTTTTTTTTTTTCATACTTTGATAAAACTGGTTTGAAAAATATTATTATTAGCCTTTTCGTATATTTTTATCAGATATTTAAGTTCTAACAAGTCTTGTTGTGGTACCTTGTAATTTTTGTCCAATTGTGAGTTCATTTTCTTTTAAAATTTTAGAAATTTAGAGCCTGCATTTTCTGATAATATTTGTGGTCTTCTGCGTGCATATACCCTTAACCACTTCCGAAACAATCCTATAGGTTATATGCACATGATTATATTGACTATTCAACTTATAGGAGGAATTTGCGATATTGGCCAATAACGTTTCAAAACCGCCTTAAAATCAACCTATCACAATTGTGTTTCTTGATAAAACGCCTCATACAATACTTCAGGTCAATCACAGAAAATCAATAAATTCCAAGAAAATTTAACTTTGAAAATTGCGTTTTCAGTAACTGTAACTTCAAGTAATAATTAAATGTCTGTAAAAACCTTTCGTGTTGTTATTCCATTAATGTAACATTTCAGTTTATCTTACTTTTGAGGTTAAGTATTGTTGTTTCATATTTCCGCTCTGAGTAGCTGGCAATAGTATTTAATATGCCGTGATTGATAGCAGTTTGCTTTTTAACTTCATTAGAAAGAAACATAATAATGTCCTATTGCTGTGTTTTATAACAATTATTATAATTTACGGAAGTAATTCGGTTTTGCAAGTTATTTTATTCTTTATCATATAGACTCTTGTTTCTCGAGATTATAATAAGAGTTAAAGAACAAGCTGAAAGGTATAAACTTCGAGGTACATGACTGTCTTTGTTGTTCGTGATGTAACACAGAACGTTAATCAAATTAATGTTGTGTTTGTGTTAATGTTTGTCAGAAATGTAACAACAAGAGGAAAGTGCTAACTTTTAGAAGGGTAGAAGGTAAAGGACTGCATTTATATGAACTTCAGAAACCGGAGGCTGAGTCCAGTCAGTGGCATCTGTTACCATATCGGCTGAGAGTGGTACCACCGCCTAAACAGATGTGACGTCAGCAATCTGCCAATCAGAGTTGTCAGCTTTCTCGCCCACAGACTGTGGCAAAGATAAAATAGTCGCTGTAAACGTTCACATTACTTATTTCACGCACCAGAAACGGTGGCTTTGGTTATACATTTCGTTTCCAGAGTGCAAAAATGTACTTCTGGTGCTTGTGGAGTGACTCTAGCAGTTTGTTTTATCTTGGACCCTTTGTTTATTCTTTATCATATAGACTCTTGTTTTTGTAATCTGTGCTATTTTATTGCTTATATTAACTGTTTATTTTGGCTTCTTCTTCTTCTTCTTCTTCTTCCTGCTTATCTACAGTGCGTTTTAAACTCCCGACCACGAGCGCTTGCTCATACGGAGGTAAATTCTTTAATTTATAGGCTGTTTTATTTAAATATTTTCATATTCATTCTTTTTTTATATATTTATTTATTTTAATGTACGGTTTCATTGTTTCTCTTATACTTAATACTGGGTGTTCATTTCGAAGTGTGTCATGACGTCACTATTGTGAGTCAGCGATTTGAAGCGAGTTTCAGCTTTTATGTCAGAGAAGTTGCCTATTAATCAAGGCGTTCAATCAGAACTTGAGAACGTGTACGGTGTATCTTGAACGTCATAACAACAGATGGCGGTCTGTACGGTCTGTGTGCTACCATAACCTCTTTCGAACTGTGTTTTGCGCGGGCGAGTCGTACGCAGGGTATTTGTTATCATCGTTTGCGTACGGCAACATACCACAATACAAATCAAATGCTCCGTGTCCATGTTGACCGTCGAAGTTAATGTCAACAAATACGTAAGTAATAGTCTTAACCCTCTCCCCATATCCTGACAGTAAGCAAAAAACTCACCTCAGTGCGTGTTTCGAAACAGTTCACATTCATACCACTACAGGCGTTACCGTACGTATCGGTAAGTATCTTCAGAATGAACGCCGTACTTGCTATGCAACTTGTCTGGCACATAAGTAATACGCCTCTGCGGAAGTGTAGGAAGACTGAATTCTCTAGGCTCATCGACTAGCCACATGACGGCATACAGCGAGCCATGCACGCAGTATGTATTTTTGTGGTTTCTCTGATTTAATAAATTGTAATAATTGTAATTGTAATAATAATTGTAATAAAATTATTTTAAAACATTTAATTTTGTTTCTTGAATAATCTTATTAAATTGGATTCGTGGTGTCAAATTAAACATTTTCAAAATTATAAATAAGCAATAATAAAAAAGATTTAAAAAGTTGGTGTAACCTCAAATGTTCAGTTGTTTTCATTCCAAGAAGCTTTTTATTCCTATCAGCTCTGTTTCGATTCGACTATTTTTTCTGGATCTTATTGTTATAATTTCGAATGTTTATACATCTTTATATGTTTAGATTTCTTAGTTTCTTTTAGACATATTTTTCGCATTTATGTTAGCTGAAATTGAATTTATGAAAGTTTGTAATTCACAAATTATTCCCGTCGGAGCTCATGCTCTGGCTTTTTATCTAAATAGCGATGACGCTAGTTATGTTTTTCTTTATTTAATACTAAATTAAAAAGTCGTTCTGTGCGATCAAAGTTATCCTGATTGCCATTAGATGTTATATGTGGTTGTGTAGATCTTTCTACGTATACAAGGTACAGAACCCAAAAATCTAACAAAAGCTCTCATCGGGTTGAGCTCCGTGAAAGTTTCAAGTCATACTTCATATCCCAGAAAGTTTTACTCATAATTTGTTCCGAGATGTGGCTATGCGAACTTCTGCTTCGTCCCCTCTTCTTACATATCGCACCGTTTCTCAATATCGAAGGAATTTCCTCCAGATGTAATCTTTTCCCCTTCTCTTCCACCAGACATTAAAAAATTCCCTTCGAAGAGGGAGATTTTGTCCGTTTGAAGTAACCGCCGAGTTTGAAAGAAACGTAGCAATGAAATAGGCTATTTTGTGTTCAGATTGTAATGTCTGCATGCCGTAAGAATGTGATGCAGCTGTGCTTGCACCTGCAATAATGATAGCAGTGCCATGCCCTGGTGTATGTTCATCATCATCATCATCATCATCATCATCATCATCATCATCATCATCCGACTGTAGAAATTTATGCAAACATATTTTTATTCAATTTGTATAATTAGGCCTATATATAAAAACTTGTAATCCTTCCTGAACATCTCTACAGGTTCAAATAAAGCCATGTTTGTTTTGCATATTTTGAAATCTTTTTGCTATAAATGCATTTTCTTTTTCTCGCTGTTATTTATACTCCCTTTAACATCTCTGGTCATATCGCGAGTTAATCTTCCGTGTGAAATCCGAAGGTCTATGTACTATTGTTGAAACTGGTTCTATTGTTGTGAACTATAGTCCCGTCGCTCTAATTTCCGGCAGCCAATCACGTTGCAGGTCCGCTACATTTAAACGTGTGCGTCTTGTGATTCGCTGATGAAGACGCCATGCATTTCCTAAGGCTGGATAAATACTTAATATAATCGCCCGCCATTTTGGCTCTTTCATTGGCGTTCGCAGAAAGCACACGAAGACGTTATTTGCCGCTCAATTATTTGCTGAATTACAGTGCGTTTGATTTATTATAATAGGAGCTACGACATGATAACGTTTAACGGTGTGGAAAATAGATTCCTCGTCTGGTAGCTCGGCAACGAAAGAACAAAAATGGCGAACGATACTACCTACCTAGACTTTATAGAGCCTTAACTTTCTAAGACGTAAGCAAAGAGGAGGAGTCACGCCGGGAATAACAGCGTCGCGACTATAGATGGCGACTGTATATGTATTATAATCGCCGGGTCTCATGTTTAACATTCGGCAGGTCTTTGAGCGGCCTCGTGCTTAACATTCGGTAAGTCTTTGAAATTTAATTGTATTATTGTTTTCAATTTCTTGTGTCGCCGCTCCAATCACTCGCCTCGACTTCAATGTTTCAACCAATAAGCTGCTTCCATTATAAAATGACACCTACTTGTCTAATCCACGTGGACTAAAACCGAGGTTGCAATGTCTTGTGCTGAGGACGAACATTAAGGTACCTATGTGATTAAAAATTATTATTAAGAGTTAAGAATGGCAACGTACTCGTATATGAAGCAATAATAATAATAATAATAATAATAATAATAATAATAATAATAATAATAATAATAGCCATTTAAATATAACAAACTATTGCTTATTCTTTTCGAGGAATTAGACGTGGCAACGTGACGCTTAGAGTGAAACTTACAGAGCAACAATCGATCGGCAAAATTATGTTTTAAAAGCACACCGCACGTTATTGTATGATGCCGGCATGTTAAGTATGAGGCCGCGGCGATAATACTGATTTGTTATGAATATGATTTCGGTGATGAATGAGGCCGGTGATATTCAGGGATGTTGTGGCCCGAATTTCCTGGCATTTGTCTTACGGTTGAGGGAAAACCCTGAAAAAACCTCAACCAGGAAATTCAACCCGACCTGGAATCGAACCCGGGCCCTCTGCGTAAGAGCCCAGAATGCTGACCTCTGCACCACAGAGGTGGTCATATTCTATTTTATTTTGAATATTTAGAACTTAAATATACTGAGTAGTCTATTTTTGTTGTTTTATTAATTTGTATATTCTACAAATCCTTGTGAAGGATAGCTATTTCATTATTGTTGACAATTTAACAACAGATTATTATTATTATTATTATTATTATTATTATTATTATTATTATATGAATGTATTTTAACTTGAAGCACTGCCCCGATTCAACTTATTCTGAACAACAATGTAATTTTTGATTGTAACGGCTCTGGTCGTGTCTAACATAAGTAACACTTGCAGAAGTCGGCATTATAAAAGAAGTTATTTATCGCTTCGACTGTTTCATTAATTGCATTTAAACTGCTTCGTCAATAACAATAATAGATTTGATATGCTTGGCTAAACGTGATATGATTTCTATTTCACTTTGTATTAAAACGTATTGAAGTGAGGTTTTAACGAGTGTTCCGTGAAGATATTTGGAAAAAAAAAGAAGGTAGGAACAATTTACTATGGAAACGGGAAATGGAAATAGGACGAAAAATATTTCTGTCGTCATAGTGGAGTGGTAAGCTATAAATATTGTCAAGTCTTTGAAAAACATGCGAGTTTTTAAACTGATAACATTATTATTATTATTATTATTATTATTATTATTATTATTATTATTATTATTATTATTACTACTACTACTACTACTTATGGCTCTCTTCTTATGATTCATTGCCGCTCTCATATAAACCCGCCATCGGTCCCTATCCTGAGCAAGATTAATCCAATCTCTACCATCGGACAGTTTATTACATAACAACAGTAATAATAAATGAATGTACACAATGGGACGCATTAATTCGTGGTAGTAATTTTTGTCCAAATCAATTTTCATTCTCTTTGACACTGTGTGTCCTGTGTCCCACTTTGCTAAATTAAACTGCGAAAGAAATTCTTTCAAACCAACATGCAAAGTAGTAATGGTTCATTCATTCATTCATGCATTCATTCATTTAGTGTTCTGTCCAAGGGCAGGTCTTTCACTGCAAACCCAGCTTTCTCCAATATATCCTATTTTCTGCCTTCCTCTTCGTTTCCATCCATATATCGTAATGTCGTCTATCATCTGATATCTTCTTCTGCCCCGAACTCTTATCCCGTTCACCATTCCTTCCAGTGCGTCCTTCAGTAGGCAGTTTCTTCTCAGCCAGTGACCCAACCAATTCCTCTTTTCCTCTTCCTGATCAGTTTCAGCATCATTCGTTCTTCACCCACTCTTTCCAGCACAGCTTCATTTCTTATTCTGTCTGCCCACTTCACACGTTCCATCCTTCTCCATATCCACATTTCAAATGCTTCTATTCGCGTCTCTTCACTTCGTCGTAATGTCCACATTTCAACCCATACAATGCCACACTCCATACAAAGCACTTCACTAGTGTTTTCCTTAGTTTTTTTTTTGCAGAGGTCCGCAGAAAATGGTCCTTTTTCTATTGAAAGCTTCGTCAGCAATTGCTGTAAAATTGTAAATAGTAACGCAGTTGTGTATGATTCTGGCTTACCACTAAATGTATGAAAATTAATCTAAATCCTATCCTTAGTGACAATCCTATTTACCATGTGCCTTTAATTTATTAATTTTGGTCAAGTTTCGGTCCCCTATGGCCACTTCCAACGGATTCCTAACGAATATTCACACGTTTATCACTGGGATTGTGGCGCTGGAAATCATTTTAGAACACTTTTATCTCGACCACGACACATTTCAATTTTTATTGTACAATATAAATGCAATTATCACTACAATGACACAATAATTCTTGCAGATAATACAGAAACAACTTCGGAAACGTAATTAACAGAGTCGCAGTTTCACTTCACTTCCACTAGATGACTCTTGACTTCCAGCAGTGGCGTAGCAGGGATGCCAATATCGGCAAACGAAATGAAACTGTGAGGAATGTTACAACATGTGCTAAACGTTAGGAATGTTACAATAGGTGTGTAGCACGTTAGTTTAGGTTAGGTTAGGTTAGGTTAGGTTAGGTTAGGTTAGGTTTTGTTAGGTGTGTAAGATAATAGTCTATGAATGGTTACCACAGTTGGCGACACTGGAATCATTTCTCCCACTCCACCTCAAATAACGTCACAACGACGGAATATGGCCGCCTTCTTCCTTCAAGAACGACGATTGTCCTATATAAGTAAGGAACCTATTTAGGGCGGGTTGGTTGGAACCACAGCTCTCCCAGTGATCACATCGAGTTTCTATCAGTGGCGTAGCATGAAATTTTGAGCAGGGGAAGCTAACTCAAGTTGTCTTTCATGCAATATGAGAAAACGTATTACAAAAATACAGTCTTAAAATAAATAGTAGTCAATTTCAAGTCAGCAGTCGAAGATTGGTTAGAACATCGTAAGTAACACCAATAAGGCATGACCTCAAATGATACGTAGTAAAATATGATTTCACGGTTTACACATATCTCTTAACAAATAGACACGTATACGTATAACATTAGCTCACTCCCTGTTATACTTAGAGAAATCACAATATTAGTATCATTACGTAAGTATGCGTCTGTCTTTTGGTTGTGTCCTTCATTGACAGCAAGGGATTCGGTCATTTGTTTTTTAAATCACACTTTTGTTCGTAAGTCAGTCTTGATAATACAATTGTCCTAAAAAAATTCAAGTAAATTAGTGTCAGGAACTGTTATTTCGCTCATTATTTATTATATCAGCCACAATGCACACTAACACTTCAACTGAACACAACTGACGAATAGGGATAACTCGGAAACTACTTATTTTAAATGTTAAAGCTAGCTTCTTTTCGAGCTTTGCGACTAGGGTAGTTTAAAAGGGATGGAAAATCTGCGTGGTGGATTACACAGAAGAAACCGGTCTGCTTGGAAGCTGGTGTGTGCAGGCTTCTTGTTTACTGCTGCATCACAAATAATCCTGAGCTGCCGCATCACAATATTTAACGCGTAAATATAAATTCTATTAAAATTAATAAATAATTTTCTCCATAAACTGCAGGTTTATTATGAAATTATTATTAACTGGGGAAGCTAAGCTTTTTAGCTTACATTGACGCTACGCCGCTGGTTTCTATTACTCCACACTACAAAACTAAGGTATTTTCAGTGTTTGTTTTTAATTCCCTATACTGGCAATACATGACTGAAACTCCACCTTAATTTTTTAAAGAGATAACAGATAAGAGTCCGTGCTCAATTCAAATAGAGAGCCTGAAATTCGAACTCGAGTATTGTCGTTCCTGAACAAATGAACATCTTCCCATAAACAGCACGTTAACAGTCTGCCAGAGTTGGCAAGCGGAAATTTTCAATCAAATGCATTATAGTCTCGTAATTGAACATTACTTACGCGGCGTTGTTTAAACGCCTCAAGGCGTGCGAGGGTCGTAACATTTTATGACTGCCTGAATATTTTTCTACATTACTGGATATTAAAACTACGTAATTAGAACGTTATTTATTATTTACACCGCAATCTGCCCCCTACTGCTGTAAGCGCAAAGAAATTGCTGTAAAATAAACAATACACGAGAAGATAATCAGACTAAAGACGCCGCCATTTTGTTGGGATACGAAAGATTTCGGTCGGGGGAGTGATGTAAAGTTTTACAATACCTCGTAAAGCTGGCGAAAGTTTTAAAAATAGTTTTCATCAAACTAATGATGTAATTATAGACTGCATCATTTAGCTACCAACTGATCCAATTAACTGATTAATAGATTGTTAGGCTAGGGCCTAGTGTAAGCTATATTATCCCGTTATATACCTCTGTACTTTGTTAATGTTTAAAGAACCCAACGTTTTACGATCTCTTAGGATGTTAAACTTGCAGGGTTAGTGTTTACACACATTGAGGTGTCTACAAAGAAAGTGTGGTGCAAAGCAGATTACAACACACAGTTTCACAATAATTCTCTCCCACTCCTTGTTTTCCATCTGAGAAATAACCTTACCCTATACCAGGCGTGTCCAATAAAAAGCTTTAAAATCGACAGAAGTTCATCAATAAAGTTTTATCGCCAGTGTCTTTATGTAAACATTCCTTGTTACAAGGTACAATCAGGAAGTATAGAAAATAAACAATATAAATGCAGTCAGGGTGTTGTTTATACACGGTACTTAGTCATACAGAGCCAAGAACAGAAGTGATTATGAACATAACAGATTTTCTTATCCATATTTCGTATAGCAGAAAATTTTAAGTGTTCTGTTGCCTAAAGTTCGACAGTATTGTTGATAATGTTTATATGTATATACAGAATATTACTGTTACTGTTTTCAATTATATGTGTATTTTCAAATGTATGTTTTTTTTTTTTTTTGACGAAGCCTATCACTGTATTAATATTTGAATAGAAAAATTCGCTCCGGCGCCGGCGATCGAACCCGGGTCCTTGGTTCTATGTACCAAGCGCTCTGACCACTGAGCTACGCCGAATTCAATCCACAGCACCGGATCGAATTCTCCTCCTTAAATGTTTCCCTTTGTGGCCTGACTCCAAGTTAGGCATATATGTTGACGTATATGTCCAATGACAACTACCATTATATTAGGAGCGCACTCAGCCGAGTGACTTATTTGGCCGGGATTCCGCAGTTAAGTGCACAGTAATTTGTACAGATATATGCACTGCTAGGTATAAGAATATTATAGATTTATCAATTTGTCATACAGAATAATATCTGTAATATTCGTCGGAGCGAATTTTTCTCCTCAAATATTAATTGTCAATATTACAGATATTATTCTGTATGACAAATTGATAAATCTATAATATTCTATCACTGTATGTTTAATGGCTTAATAAATTGAATTGAATCGAATTGAATGAACCGTAAGTAATGCCATTAACAAAGCTCGGAACTTTGGGATTTGTCTCTTTGCACGTTGCTAAGCGACCGGACTTCAATGTCAAACTCCCGCTTCCAGCACTGAGGTATTTATTTAGTATTTATTTATTTAACCTGGTAGAGATAAGGCCGTCAGGCCTTCTCTGCCCCTCTACCAGGAGATTCCAACTATAATATGAACAATAAAATTACAATTAGTATTAAATTTATAATTACAATTACAAATAACATTACAATTAGTATTAAATTTACAATTACAATTACAATAAAATCAAAGTACGAAAAGATTACCTCACTAATTAAAGCTAGATAATTTATCATAGAGAAACAAAGAATATTTTATATTTACTGAATTACAAATTAAATCTAGAATAACAAAATTGTATAGCGATTAAATTACTGAATATTGAAATATTTTGTGATAGATTAAAGGAACTATTTACAAGAAATCAATTACTGACCAAGTGCCTAGTAAGTTTTCGTTTAAATTCAATTTTATTTCGACAGTCTCTGATGCTAGCAGGTAGCGAATTCCAGAGTCTTGGCAGTGCTATTGTGAAAGAAGATGAGTATGAGGAGGTGCGATGGGATGGTATTGTTAGTATTGTTTCATGACGAGAGCGTGTGTTCAGATTATGGTGGGAAGAAAGGTAAGTGAAGCGAGACGACAGGTACGAAGGAATAGAAGAGTTCAAGATTTCGAAGAGAGAGAAGTGAATGTAAATTTCTTTTCTTATCTAGTTTAAGCCAACCTATTGCTGTCAGGTCTGCTAGGAAAGTGGTTTCTGGCTGGAACAACATATTGATAGTATTATAGTAGGTTGAAACACGTAATTTTATAGCATATATAATTTAAAAAAACATGAGAAATGTATCAAATTTACTGTTCTGCTGTGTAGGCTTACATTTTATTGCATGTATGATTTTCGAACCCATAACTTCATCGCCTGTTAGTTAAACATGATTTGAAACCAGAAAAACTTATTTCCACGTCAAATGAAGTGACGGGAGGAAACTTAAAATACTTAGGGCCGTATTCATAGACATTTTTAGCGCGAGTTTCCGGTGGATGATCAGCGTTTTTCGTATTCATAAACCGGTGTTAGCGATAGGATATGATTTTAATTCTATACTAGTAACCAGTGGATAGCCGGGGCTAGCTTAGTACGCTCGTAGCGCGTGCTGCGAAATGTCTATGAATAGCACCCTTATGTTTTCACTGTCACTGTTTTCCGTTCGATTTTCAGCAGTTGCTAGCTGATCTCGTATCTGAGAAAGATAAGTATATCCTAAATTTCTCTCGAAAATAATTTTCAGTTTGTGTGTCACTACTAAAACAAGTCCCTCTATGACTTGATCCATGTCTATGGACAATTCTTCCACCAATTTAAGGGACTGCAATGTCTTTCAATGAATGTCCGTTTCCAGTCTTTAGTTTGTATGTGGCACAACTTCCAAGAAAATAATGTACAGTAGTGGGAAAAAAAAACCGGATCGACTCTGATTTCAGAGCCTTGTTCACTCCAGAGTACGATAGACTGGTAACTAAGACTTTCGTGGTTCGAATCCTGCCTGCGAAGGAAACTTTTTTTGTTCCTTATTCAAATTTATTCCCAATACTTTTCGATTGCAGCGATATTTTACTACTTAATTAACTTATTATTCCCAGAACATGAATTTTACCAGCAATCGAAAAGTATTGGGAACAAATTTGAATAAGAAACAAAAAAAAGTTTCCTTCCCAGGCAGGATTGGAACCACGAAAGTCTTAGTTACCAGTCTATCGTGCTCTGGAGTGAACAAGGGTCTGAAATCAGCTACAAGGGTCGGGCCTGTTTTTTTTTTTTTTTTTGTCACTACTGTACAGTATCTCCTCCGAATTCCTCCACGAAATTCTGTACCTAAAATTTAAAGAAAATGTATTTTCAAACATCTATAATACCCATTCAAATAACACGTATTTTCTAATTCCCCAAACAGACCGTTTACCTGTAATTCTCTGAATGTTATGGCTTCGACATGGCACAGTTTCCTCGTCCCTCTTCCTGTCATTCGATGTGACCATTTTCTTAGTACATACGGCCGTCCCTGAGCACTTGCAGCGTGAGTTGTGTCATTAATTTCAGAGTGTTATTCTTTGAGATATTTCAAACTAAAAAGTTAAATGCAATTTTGCTCGTTTTTGTTTCCTTTTCGAGATAGAAATTTTTCTTTTATATGAAACTTTTCATAGCTGGTTTTGGGAAAGCCATTAATTCTCAATATGCTGAGTCACTTAAAAGAGCAGTTTGTTATGATAATAAGTGATTTTGAAACATTTTAGTTTTGTCCTTTAAATGTGCAGAAATTTGATCAGAACAAATGTAACTTTTCGTTCTGCAAAGGAATTTTAAAATGTTGCATTTCCATAACCATTGAAAATTGGACACATGATTATAATGTGAACTTTTTTATTCAGAATAGCCCAGACCACCACCCTTAAATATTTAGTATTCCTCCTGAATCACCCTGTATGTTATAATGGTGTCGATTTTAGGATAATGGTAGCAGTAAATGTCTTGGTGATAATTTTATTAAGGTGATAGTGTTGACAATGACGTCTCTCAAGTTAATAAAGATAGTAATCAACTTGTCACATATAAATATCATGCTTAAAGATATAATATAATGCTTTTCGTACCGACTCCAGTAGTTGTCTTGAAAGTTTCACTGAATATCTTTTCGGAATCGTTCGAGACTCTTGCTTTTTCTTTGTTCTCTAGAATTCCTCCCTGTAGGTACACGCTTAATGAGACACTCAATACGGACAGTTGAAGATAAAAATATGATCGAAGACACTACAGACAAAAAAGAACTTTAAAAGTCATAAAATATACTTATACACCATGAATTCCACCCCTTTCGTCATATTCTGTTGCATAATGACAGAGTGTTTTGTCTGGTCGAAGAAAAGGTAAAAGTTATTATTATAAATATTTCTTTGTTCGTTAAATATGCATGTTAATGGCACAGTTAGTAAATCTTAATTTAGAAACACGAGACTTAATAGCACGCCGTGCAGATGCCGTTTACTGATGGACAATAAAAACATCGTTTTGTGTAGGTAAAACTCGTACGCCTGCAAAAGATGTTCAACAAATGTGATATATTATTAAGTACCGGCATTTCCACTAATTAATCTTCTGAAGGAAATTAAATTTAACAGTAGTTATTATGTTCTTTTATGTACGCTAGTCAAGTTCCGGTGTTCACTGGTTCTAAACCCGACAGAGCTGACGGCTCTTCTTTGCCAACACTTCGGATGAAAGAGAAGAATTGAGACATCGAAATAAAACAAAGAGTTCCGGTCTAGACTCACTTTCTTTGTGTAAGAGTGGGATCTTTTATAAGAGAAACAAGAAAATCCAAGATACTTTTTGTTATTTATGTTTTTCTAAAAATTTCTGGAGAAATTGACACAATAAATTATAATAAAGGTAAAGGTAAAGGTATCCCCGTAATATGCCATGAATGCACTTAGGGAGCATGGAGGTAGAGCCCCATGCTTTTCATGACCTCGACACTAGAATGAGATGGTGTGGTCTGCAACACGCTCTGACCGCGTTAGGGGAGAGTCGGGTAGTATCGGACATCGGGTAATATCGGACAGTGAGTTTCTTTCATCTACCACACGATGATAGTACCTGACTGACATGGTTACGTTTCTGTGATGTCGCATAGAGAAACGTAACCATGTCATTCAGGTACTACCATATGGTGGTAGATGAAAAAAACGCACTGTCCGATACTATCCGATGTCCGATACTACCCGACTCTCCCCTATACTCCCGGGAAAGACCCGGTACTCAATTTTATAGGAGGCAGAGTGAACCTCAGGGCCGTCCTGAAAGTTTGGCAACGAGAAAAAATCCTGTCACCACCTGGGATCGAACCCCGGATCTTCCAGTCCGTAGCCAGCTGCTCTACCAACTGAGCTACCCGGCCACCAATAAATTATAATAATAATAAATAATAATAATCCGTGGCTCTACAGCCCGTGAAGGGCCTAGACCGACTAGCCGGCTGCTAGCCTCACGCCCACATGTCGAAGCAGAGGTGGACGATCATCCAACCAGAATGGAGGTATCGTGTGGTTAGCACGATGATCCCCTCAGCCGTTATAGCTGGCATTCGCAACCGGATTTCGCTATCTATCGTAGCTCCCCAAGTGCATCACGATGCTGGGTGGGCACCGGTCCCATACACTGGCTGAAATTTCATGAGAAAATTTCTTCCCCCATGAGGACTCGAACCAGCGCGCATTCCGTAACGTGAGCCCTAGGCAGGATGCCTTAGACCACGACGCCACGGCGCGGGACCAATCAATTATAAATCTCGTAATAAATATGTTAGTGAATAATTAAAATAGTTGTTTTGTAATGTATAACGATGCAATATATACAGATATGCAACATTTAATATTTATCCTTATCACCGAACACAAGTTAACTTTAACAATAATTGTGTGTTTTTTATTTTATTTTATTGCATTATTTTACGACGCTGTATCAACATCTCAGCTTACTTAGCGTCTGAATGAAATGAAGGTGATAATGCCGGTGAAATGGGTCCAGGGTCCAGCACCGAAAGTTACCCAGCATTTGCTTGTATTGGGGTGAGGGAAAACCCCGGAATAAACCTCAACCAGGTAACTTGCCCCGACCGGGATTCGAACCCGGGCCACCTGGTTTCGCGGCCAGACGCGCTGACCGTTACTCCATAGGTGTGGACATAATTGTGAATTACAGTATATTAAAACATTTTTTCAAATCGACCAAAACTCGATTAATCGATTAAATTTAAATAGTTAATCGATTAAATCTTTTGATCGATCACAAGCGCTAATATTTATGTATAAAATATGTAAGCTACAGATTATGTACTCTCTGGTTGCAAGGCAATGAGTGCAATGGTTGTGGAAGAAGGGCAGTGGATTGTGAGGAATGATTGGATAGATACAATTTTTTAGAAACAGCAATTAAATTTTTCTCAGACTTTGTGGAGAATCCTGTCGCCATCGTCAATATTTCAAAGAAATCCCCGCCTTAGCATAGCCCTCTCTAGTCAGAGACTACGGTTATCAGTGGCGTAGCATGAAATTTTGAGCAGGGGAAGCTAACTCAAGTTGTCTTTCATGCAATATGAGAAAACGTATTACAAAAATACAGTCTTAAAATAAATAGTAGTCAATTTCAAGTCAGCAATCAAAGATTGGTTGGAACATCGTAAGTAACACCAATTTGGCATGACCTCAAATGATACGTAGTAAAATATGATTTCATGGTTTACACATATCTCTTAACAAATAGACACGTATACGTATAACATTAGCTCACTCCCTGTCATACTTAGAGAAATCACAATATTAGTATCATTACGTAAGTATGCGTCTGTCTTTTGGTTGTGTCCTTCATTGACAGCAAGGGAGTCGGTCATTTGTTTTTTAAATCACACTTTTGTTCGTAAGTCAGTCTTGATAATACAATTGTCCTAAAAAATTCAAGTAAATTAGTGTCAGGAACTGTTATTTCGCTCATTATTTATTATATCAGCCACAATGCACACTAACACTTCAACTGAACACAACTGACGAATAGGGATAACTCGGAAACTACTTATTTTAAATGTTAAAGCTAGCTTCTTTTCGAGTCTTGCGACTAGGGTAGTTTAAAAGGATGGAAAATCTGCGGGGTGGATTACACAGAAGAAACCGGTCTGCTTGGAAGCTGGTGTGTGCAGGCTTCTTGTTTACTGCTGCATCACAAATAATCCTGAGCTGCCGCATCACAATATTTAACGAGTAAATATAAATTTTATTACAATTAATAAATAATTTTCTCCATAAACTGCAGGTTTATTATGAAATTATTATTAACTGGGGAAGCTAAGCTTTTTAGCTTACATTGACGCTACGCCACTGACGGTTATAGGCTACATGCAGTACATGTAACAAGAAAACATGTTAGAACCTGCTAATAATGAATTTTGAAGCTTCTTATAAACTTAGAATTTCTGCAGAAACCTTTCTAAGCCTGTTTAGAATTTTAGTAAACATGCGTTCCTGTAATTTAAAAAGAAGATAAAGGTTTCGGCCTACATGACGTTCAGGCGCAGGTAGAATGCTTCGAGTTTGGCATTAGGAGCCAGGAGGTGATGTCACACCAACCTCTTTCGAACTCGCGAAAGTCGCGATACTTATTTTTATATTAATATGAGTGAACACCGGAGCCATTCTGGACATTGATGACGAGGATTTTAAATACCACCTTCATCCGAGTTTGAACCTAGAGTCTTTCTATCCGTGATATGTCGCTCTACCGAGAACGGAAGTTGGGCTTGCCTATAATCGAAAGGAAGGTTTAAGTAAATATTTACAGTTACCATTACATCGGCATCAAAGTGTCGGAAATGTTAGATTTAGGTGTTTCACTGTTGTAGCTGTTTTCTTGAAAGTTCTGAATTGCTGGTTGATTTAACAACGAGGTTGTGGTCGTGAATGCTGCTGTTATCGCATTATTTAAATTTGCAATTGTTTGATGAACAAACAGACATAAACTGTAATGTACCCCCAAAAGCACGTATGCTAATATTTTTACGGCACAAAATAATTAAACTATTGACTCGTATTGTTTGCTAAAATACTTTTGTGTTTAAACACTGGCGATTAAATAATACTACATAACTGATCCAGTTTGCGCATTAATACAAAATCCGATTTGTGAACTCTATTCGGTGTATCACACACAGCGTTACTATGTCCGAAAAACATGCTACAGTGGTTTTAAATTACTTTTCTTCAAGGACCTCATAGAAATTTTACAGTTCAGACGCGGGCCAGAGGACAGCAATGAAATATTTTGTACAGATCTTTTATTATATCTGTGCAATGTCACAACGGTGAGGGACAAGAAAGATAGCAAGAGGTTGTACTAATCTGTGAGAAAAAGTATGCCTAAACCCTAAGGCAAGCAGTGGCCAGAACACTGGAATGAAGGCAACCAGATATCTTTTGAATAATTTCAAGGAAAAATTGTTCCGAGGCCGGGTATCGATCCCGGGACCCTTCGCTTAGCGCACGAATGCTCTCCCGACTGAGCTACCCCAGGAACTATACACGACACCGTCACAATTTTACCTTTATATCAACACAACTCAAATGGGCTGACAAGACGCCAGAACCCAACTTTGAGTGCACACAAATACTGTGTGACTTTAAATTGTGGCTTTCTGTTAACGTACCTCCAGTAACGAATGTATTACACAAATCTGGCTTTCAGATAGTAGCTCCCTGTAAAGCAGGTTTGAATAATTTCAAGGAAAAATTGTTCCGGTGTCGGGTATCGATCCCGGGACCCTTCGCTTAGCGCACGAATGCTCTCCCTACTGAGCTACCTCAGAAACTTTACACGACACCGATCTTTTGTTTTGCTTTTTAGTACTCTGATGCCCACGACCAAGATAAACCACTTGAAATTCAACGCTTACTCACCGGCAGAGATATAATGTAGCATCTGTACTCAGATGCTTGAGAAAAAAGTTGTTTTTGTTTTAGGTTAATTACTGTACTCAAAATGTTTTTCATGATGTCTAATACTGGTATGTATGAACAATAACTTCGCACTTTGTAATAACTTTTTCATTGAAGACCATCTTAATAGGAGAAATGAACACCGATGTTCACAGGAGTTTTTATCTAAGTTAGTGTGTGACAGATGCTGAATAATCTTAAAGCATTTTGAAAGTGAGGATTTTGATAAGAAATTGGCTTTAAAATTAAACATATTTGTAACTAGTGCAAAAGACAGGAATGTAAATGAATTTAAAAAATTGAACATTTTAAATTAGAATATATAAGGTTATTCAAAAGCAAGTTCCCATTTTGGAATGGCAATAAGTTAGTGAAATTATTATTATTATTATTATTATTATTATTATTATTATTATTATTATTATTATTAATTGTCATTATTGAGTGTAATTAGTTACCACTGCCACCGAATATATACCCATTTGCAGTGTGAATAAATACATACACATACAAATTTTTAGATTCCACAAAAATAAAAACACTAATTTGTTCGTAAAGAAATGGGATTTTATTAAAACATAAAAAAATTAAATTTGACCACCACCAAGTTGTTCAGTAAGAAATAGCTTTTCTTCTATTCTATAAACGGCATTAATAAGCACATTCCTAGGGATGTTTTCAATGTCATCTACTAAGAAATACCTTTTTCTTCTAGATAACCCCATAACGAGTGCTCAGCTGAGTTTATGTCTGGTGACCTAAAAGGCCAACTGTTCGGAAAATGCCTAACTACACAATCACCAAATGTGTTGCGAAATAGTGTTTTTACATTATTGTGTACTGTATAGTCCGGATCAGCTTAATTAATGCCCTTGAAACCTAACCATTTTTCTCCCATTACTACATAAGCAAGTTGATTATGGCGACTTTCTAGTTTGAAGTTTGAATATTCTTTTGCCAACATCGTTTCGAATCTCGATACGGAGAAATACTACAACTGGTAGCGATTTTCGATCTGTCATGTTGGCAGCAGGAACAGCTGTTGTCGGCAGTGCAAATTCTGAAAATTCAAATTGTTCTAGATTTCTGAGCCGATTATTGGAAGCTAGTGAAATTCGAACATACTAATAAAGGGGATCTATCGAAAAGTAAGAATGAACGTTGCAAGCAGAAAAATAAGTATTGACAGACAAAACAGAAATAAATGTACTGGTTACTAGGAAAAGATGAAGCTAAGAAGAACAACACCAAATATATGAAAGTAGAAAAGGGGGGAACGATAAAGTAAAAGGAAGTTGTGAAAAAGTAAGAGAGTAATGGAAACAGCGTCGTACCAATTATCTGTCATTTGTTTTTCCGAATGGTTTAAGATAACTTAATTTCGCTTCAGTTTGACTCAGTATTACTACTCTCATATAAGTGCATTCTAAGAAACTGTAATTTGTGTCTCGAAGTAGCTCGTCTGCAGTAAAATCCAGCAGTTCATCACATTAATGCATTTAGCAAATCGACTTATTACTGAATCAGGTTTGTTGCATGTCTGTATTTAGCCATAAAACCTGGGTTATGGGTGTAAAAATTAATTGCGTTGATAAAAACAATGACCTGCAGCTATTCGAGCAAGATTATTACTCTAAGAAGACGAATTGGAATTTCTGTAGCGGGGGAATCATTATATGAGCATCGCCTGCGGGCTTCAGAAAAGGAATATCCAATACATTCTGATACGTTACAGACTGCAGTGGATAGCCACTGTAGATGAATTTTAAATTCCTAAGTGAATTCGAGAACAGGGATTGGGAAAATAAATTGAAGCGAAACTAACAGCTACAGAATCGGCTTCCCACCCCGGTGACCAATGTTCGTATCTCGGATTGTACTAATGCAATTTAGGGTGAAACTGTGGTGAAATAATGCTGAAAAATTAAGAAAATCCAATTTTTTTATGATCGTAATTAAGAGTTATTGAAATTGTATTTCCAAGAAACTTGTTCGATTAATTAAAATGTGTCTCAGTAAAACGTACAGCAGAGTCTGTATAGATCAATTTCTATCTGATGATTTTCCAATTCACTGCGGGCTAAAGCAAGCAGTTGCACTATCACCTTTACGTTCTAACTTTGGTCTAGAATATGCTATTAGAAAAGTCCAGGATAACAGACAGGGTTTGGAATTGAACGGGTTACATCAGCTGCTTGTCTATGCGATGACGTGAATATGTTAGGAGAAAATCCACAAATATTAGAGAAAACACGGGAATTTTACTTGGAAGTAAATCCCGAACAAAGTAGTCTATATGATTATGTCTCGTGATCACAATATTGTGTGAAATGGAAATATGATAATTGTAAATTTATCCTTTGAAAAGGTGGAAAAATTCAAATATCTTGGAGCCACAGAAACAAATATAAATGACAGTCAGGAGAAAAGTAAACGCAGAATATGGGAAATGCGTGTTATTATTCGGTTGAGAAGCTTTTGTCAAACCAATCTCCTTTCAAAAAAGCTGAAAGTTAGAATTTATAAAACAGTTGGGTATTACCAGTTGTTCTATATGGTTGTGAAACTTGGACTCTAACTTTGAGATAGGAACAGAGGTTAAGGGTGTTCTAGAATAAGGTGCTTAGGAAAATATTTGTGGCTAAGAGGGATAAAGTTACGAGAGAATGGAGAAAGTTACACAACACAGAACTACACGTATTATGTTTTTCACCTGACATAATTGGGAATATTAAATCCAGACGTTTGAGATGGGCAGGGCATGTAGCACGTATGGGCGAATCCAGAAATGCATATAGTGTGTTAGTTGGGAGGGCGGAGGGAAAAAGACCTTTGGGGAGACCGAGAAGTATATGGGAGGATAATATACTGTAAAAATGGATTTGAGAGAGGTGAGATATGATGGTAGAAACTGGATTCGTGCTCAGGATAGGGACGATGACGAGCTTATGTGAGGGCGGTAATGACCTGCGGATTCCTTAAAAGTCATTTGTAAGTAAGTAAATTATATTTGAGACTGTTTTAATTGATCTAGTCATATAATCAAATGTGAATGAGTTGAGGTAATTTTTAATGCTGTTTTTAAAATTTTAAGCAGTTTATTGAATGAAAAATCTCCTTGCACAACAGTTATTGTCAGATTTGTCTGAAACGTCTCTCAGAGGTCAATTAAGTGTTGATAAATAAAATTTAATTAGCATTCGTATGAAATATTAATACTAAGTTCCTTTGAGGCATATTCATATTGCACTTTGATTAAAATGTGCTGTAATTTATTAAATTACAAAACAATTATTAAGAGACTGACTTACACTGAGCTTAAAAGCCAATTCATTTTTATTCCCATGACCATTTTCAAGCTTTCGAGCAAATATGGATTAAAAATTTTGAAAACTTTGTCGCAAGGAATCTTTTTAGTGATGTCAATATGAAATATAGGGTAAACTAGGTAGTTATTGACCAGTATACGGTGATTGACCGGTTCCTTTTTTCAAGTATATTGTGAATAAACCACGATCGTGATTTCACTTTTTGCTGCATATACCTCTAGTAGCAACCCTTATCTGTGGTTAGTTGTCGCTGTTCATCCCACTGAGTTAGTGTCTGTTGTCTGAGAGGACTGAAATTGATTGGAAATGCAACTGAACGTAAACAAGTGTAAGTAACTAGAGAAATTGCTAAGAATAATGCACGCAATAATTTATTTATTCTGCAAAGGATACATAAATTCTGGTGCTCGTTTTTACACTCACAGTGTGAGAAAAGGTATAAGGTTTCCGTCCACAGAATATTATTTTGTTAAAGTTTTTATATGACATAAAAATGCCCCGTGGTCAATCACTATAAAGTGAATGGCCGCAAACTACAGTGATTGGTCGTTCATAAATTATTTGTTAGAATAATGACCAATTTGCTCCAATTCTATATATGTTATCGGTTAAATGATGGTGATTTTTACAGGACTGATACTATATTATAATGCCTAAGCCAGGTAAAGTGCATTATACAGGGGAAGCTTTACGAAACGCTACAGAACCTGTCCACAGTTGATTTGATTTAAATGAAGCTGCCAAGAAGTTTGGTGTCCTAAAAGCAACCTTAGCGTCCAGGAGCAAATATCCCGTTGAAGGAAAAGTGTTCTTTGGTCCTCGTCCAGTGCTGGGTGAAGCCATTTGTAATAACATCAGAGAAATGACACACACTTGCTTCTGATAAGGCACAAAAGAGAAAAATGGAAGAAGAGGCAAGAGAAGGAAGGAAGCGAATAAGAAATGAAAGAAAAGGCAGCGAGAAGAGTTCTTTTCCTATTTTTTTAACTTGGTTATTTAATGGCACTGTATCAACTATGAGGTTATTTAGCGTCGATGGGATTGATGGTAGCGAGATGGTATTTGGCGAGATGAGGCCGAGGATTCGTCATAGATTACCTGAAATTTGCCTTACGGTTGGGCAAAACCTCGGAAAAACCCAACCAGGTAATCAGCCCAAGCTGGAATTGAACCCGCGCCCGAACGAAACTTCGGATCGGCAGGCAAACACCTTTGCCGACAGAGCTACGCCGGTGGCGAATAGTTCTTAATGAGAAAGATCAGAAGAAGAGAAACGAAACAGACAAGAAAAAAGTGAAAATTGTGAAAATGTGTTGTTCAATCACTAATAAATGAGTATTCAATAACTGTGCAGTAGACGGTCAATCACTAATAAGCGTGTGGTCAATAACTGTGCAGTAGACGGTCAATCACTAATAAGCAGGGAAAGGATTTATATGTAAATACATATTTACTTATAAAGCTAATATAATTTATATTTTGCATTATCTTTATGTTTCACAATGTGTAGGGTTGAAAAATCCTACTTTTATTTTCCATATTTTTCCATATTTTAGAGTTTAGTACATATTTTCGTTAATTTCCATATATTTTCCATATTTCATATAAAACAGTCCATATTATATTAGGTTTAACAATAAAACAAAACAAAATTCCATTAACTTTTAAAAATACATTTCAACAATAGAGATTTAAACACATGTTCAGTAATCCCTTTAACATCAGAGTTATTTGAAAATTAGCAGTCCTATCAACAATGGGAAAGTAAGTTACAAAACTGTATTAATTTAATTTAAAATTTTTAACAGACTTCAGTTGTGCAGCTCAACAGTTAAATGCCAGTCAGAGTACACATAGGTTCAGTTTTGTAAATCATACTATAAAGACGGTAAATATGCCAAAAGTACGTCATTCAGTCAATTTAAAATCAAAACTAACAAGTTACATTTCAGAATTTAAAGAAGATGGTTTATCAACTGACAATAAAATATTATTTTGTAATTTGTGTCAGTGTGCAGTATCATCTACACAAAAGTTCCTGGTGCAACAACACATTACAACTAGTAAACATCAGGCCAACAAACAACTAAATTCCAAGCAGAGACAATTGTTTTTAACACAACCAACAACATCGAATGTAAGATCTGAGTTTAACATCGACCTGTGCCGTTCTCTCATCTCTGCTGATATTCCTCTCTACAAACTAAAGAATAAGGTCTTCAGGGAATTCCTTGAAAAATATACTCAACATACAATCCCGGATGAGTCAACACTTAGGAAGACGTATGCTCCATCCATCTACGATGAGACAATACAGAAGATAAGAGATGAAATTAAAGATAGTTCAATTTGGGTTTCCATTGATGAGACTCCCGACAAAGAAGGTAGACTTGTTGGTAATGTAGTTATCGGTTTGTTAAGTGAACAATATTCTGAACGAATTCTTTTACATTGTGATGTTCTAGAAAAGTGCAATAACAAAACTATAGTTAAACTGTTCAACGAAGCTATGGGTATCCTGTGGCCAAAGGGTATTATGTACGATAATGTGTTATTCTTTATTAGCGATGCTGCCCCTTATATGGTCAAAGCTGGACAAGCATTATCTGTTGTATATCCTAAATTGACTCATTTTACTTGTGTGGCGCATGCATTTCATCGTGTGGCAGAAGTGGTCAGAGACAATTTCCCTAAAGTAGATTTGTTGATTTCATCAGTGAAAAAAGTATTTCTCAAAGCTCCCAGTAGAGTTAACGTGTTGAAAGAAATGTACCCTGAAATTCCATTGCCACCAAAGCCAATTTTAACTAGATGGGGTACATGGCTAGAAGCAGTTGAATATTATGCCGAACATATAGACTCTATTAACAATGTTCTCCTTGCATTGGACTCTGAAGATGCAGTCTCAATTGATACTGCGAAAACAGTTACCTGTGACATAAGTGTGAAGAATGACTTAGCTCACATTCAGCATACATTTTCATGCATCATAAAAACGCTCAAAAGTCTCCAAAATAGGCACCTTTCACTATCTGAAAGTTTTGAAATTATAAATAGTACTGTGGAACAACTGAATCGTGGTAGAGGTAAAGTTGCAGATGCAGTAAGAGCTAAGGTGGACACTGTACTTTCAAAAAACCCTGGATATGAAGAACTACAAAAGGTTGTTGCTGTGATGAGTGGTGAATCAACAGTGAAGATTAACTTGGACTTATCCCCAGCAGACATTGTGAAATTGAATTATGTACCAGTTACTTCTTGTGACGTCGAACGCTCTTTTAGTCAGTATAAATCTATCCTCAGAGACAATAGAAGAAGATTCACTTTTCAGCACTTGAAAGAAATGTTTGTAACCTATTGTTATGGTAACAGACAATAAAAATTGTGTTTTGTTGAAACTACATTGGAAGATAAGGTACGTCCATTATATTTTTTGTTTAGTTTGATTAAAATGTACCAATATTTAACGTACATAGTCATTTTTTTATAATTTTAAGTCCATATTTAATTCCATATTTTGGTAAAAATCCATATTTAATTCCATATTTTGGTAAAAATAACTACATATATATTTACATATTTCATATATTTTTAGTCCATATAAATCCGTTCCCTGCTAATAAGCGTGTGGTCAATAACTGTGCAGTAGACGGTCAATAACTGTAAAAGTGGACTTGTTGTGTTTATTTAATTTATCTTTGCATTAAAATTTTATTTTTTCTTTTGTTTATTGATTTTGATTTGTTTCTGAATCTTCACTTGACCCATTGCCTTTAAAATTCTCTCAATAAGTTACCACTGTTTTCCGCTATTTCATTGTTTTATTATTCATTAGCTTAAGTGGTCAATCACTATACAGTTTACCCTATATAAAAAATATAACTTGAAAACTCTGAACCGTAATGGGACCAAATTTTGTACAGATGATAATATTATGGATCTATTTATGTAGTTTAAATTTCACAAATTTTGGATGAACATTATGGAAGTTCTAAAAATCATGTGTGTCCCCTTAAGGTTGATGAGATTACGTTTGAGATGGGGTTCCTCGGGATATTTCCTTTCATATTGAAGTAACTCAATGTCATTTACCTGAGTCCTAATTCATATCTATCTACAAGAAAAGCTTTGGATTTCTCACTTTGTGCTTGAAGCATATGAATGTTTGAACTAAAGAGATGTAATTAGGATGTGAAAATATTTTGGTGTGACATACCATTTTCATCGCCACATTGGGAGAAGTCGTAGGTTTAATTTTAAGTAAACACTGGTTAACGGTGGTACACCAAGATGCATAAAAAGAATGAGCGGTCTATATTCTCATGTGTGGCTTCACAGGGAAACGAGGCTTGACCGTCCAGATTCCGTAACTTCAAAGCCAAACCTTCAGGGGCCCATCCTAACTCGCGCGTTTTATGAGGCGTGAATAATCCTCGGACTTTGTACCGTTACTTTTTACTTCAGTTTTGAATCTGTGCAATATTTGGAACTACGTAAAGTATCAACCGAATTTTCCCGGGATACTTCTTATTTACAGTGTTGCGAAGATACGAAGAGCATCTTACAATCTTCTTAAGGAATTTCCGACACACAGCATGTAGAAGTTGTAGGGCGTCTATTGAAGTGGAAAAATCCAGAACGTGACATCGAAATTTCCACGAAATATTTTTACCTTCTTTACTGTTATCCAGTCATTCTTCTTCTTCTTCTTCTTCTTCTTCTTCTTCTTCTTCTTCTTCTTCTTCTTCTGTCTCTTACTACCTTTCTCTCACACTCTTCTCCAGAAGTTAAACAGTAGCAGGGGAAAATTTAGAGTATACTCTATTGTTAAAACACTTTTTCTTATCCTCAGATATTTGTATGTTAATTAGCCTTAGAGGTAACCTAGGGGTGAACATTTGAGACGTCTTGCAACCTGTCAAGAGCTTTCGTTTACGAATTACGACTCTTTAATATTTTTATAAATTCGACATTATTTTTAATGTAAGAATTTATAATTTTTTGTTATATATATATATATATGAGGGGCTCACAACCAGAGTGGACCAAGTCCACTTTTGGTCGGTTTGTGAAGAAAACTTAGATTTATTCATTGCCATAACAAACAAAGTCTATAACTCATTTGTTACTCCACAGAGAGCAGCATTTCCTGTGGAAGGTGAAGGTTGCTAAGCGGGAGCCAGGAACTTTGAGACTCAATATATCAGAACTACTCCAGATGGACTTGGTCCACTCTGGTTGTCACACACACACACACACACACACATATATATATATATATATATATATATATATATATATATATATATATATATATATGCTTTTCTTGGTCTGTCATACGAGACAAATGGCGGGATAATTCCTTTAAACATAGGCCACAACAGTATAAAGTTTTCTATTCTTTTATCATCTATTGTATCATATTATGGCATTGATATATATATATATATATATATATTGGCTGGAATTCCACTGTTCATAAGTATTTAGACTTGCTAAATATCTAGATTTGTACATATAAGTAATTATATTTATATACATAAATATTTAGATAATAACTGTATACTCATAAGTGTGTAGATTTGTATTTTTTATCTCTGTCCCGAGTGAAGGCCCATTTGTAGTTGACATCCATTCATTCGTTCCTTCACAATTATATAATTGGTGCGAATTCCTCAAGATCATCCAGTCTTATTCCTCCTCTTTTGATCCCAGTTCCCTCAAATAGTGTTCCACATCATCAATCCATCCTAAGCTCTTATTTTAAATTTACTAAAGCCTTCTTCAACTTAAATAACCCGTTCAATTCCAAACCCTCTCTGTTTTCCTGGACTTCTCTAATTCTATAGTAAAGTTAAAACGTAAAGGTGATTGTGCATCTCCTTGCTATAGCCCGCAGTGAATTGGAAAAGCGTCAGACAGAAACTAGACTATACGGACTCTGCTGTACGTTTCACTGAGACACATGTTAATTTTATTAATCGATCTGGGAATGCCAAATTCAATAAGATCATTATATAAAACTTCTCTCTTAACCGAGTCTCATGCCTTTTTGAAATCTATGAATAACTGATATACTGTGTCCTTATGCTCCCATTTTTTCTCCAGTATCTGTCGAATACAAACATTTTTTAAAAATAGTCATCATAGTTTCTGTAATACACACATTATGTGCATATCATTTTACACATAAGATTAAAATTCACTTGTAAATTCTCCTTGTAATAATATAAACTATCAGTCTATAACTGTAACCCTAATGTATTTTCGGGTAAAATAGGGTTCAAGAAATTGTATATTCAAATACAAATTAAATTAAATTCACTTAAAATTTAAGATTGTAGAAAACAATTTTTCCCCACCCCCTCAACAGGGAACGTTAACTTCGAAGCAGCAAAACTTAGTTCACAACCTACAATTTTAATTTGAAGTCCAATGCAATTTTTTCGCGAGTTCTTGTCACTTTTTATTGTTGTCGTTTAGCCAAGTGTCCGAAGACAGGTTTGAACAAGTAATAAATAATTTTCGAGCGTAAGCCGCAAGGGTAAAGGCTGATTCACAATAAACCGGGAACGGAAACGACAACGAGAACGAGAACGGAAATAATGTTAAAATAAATATATTTAACTGTAAGCATTCACAATAGTTAATTATGAATGCTCTCATTTATATACATTTATTTTAACATTATTTCCGTTCTCGTTCTCGTTGTCGTTTCCGTTCCCGGTTTATTGTGAACTAGCCTTAATCCGTAAACCGGATAAATCGCGTACGGATAATCGAGAGTATTCTATATTTATAGTTTTTAATAGCAAGAATTTTTTTTGAATAGGTATTGCCTCAGTTATTTCCAAGTAACTTCGCCAGTGGGTGGTACTATTCTCTGTCACCACACGGGTAACAATGTCATTTCAGCCTTCTGTAAAACAGATCACCTGGAGTAGTGAAGGTCGGTCGGGATGTAGTGCTAACTACATCTCCTACTGTTGCCGAGATCTAGAAACATAAGAGCGTTATCTGTGTGCCACCTGTACGTCTTTATGGAGTATGAATGCAGAAGATGTTTCAATGTTGTGAAAACGAAGCGAAGTTGCTGCAGTAAGGAGTAGAGCGTGGATCGACGAACCGAGCCGGGTGAGTGAGTGAGTGAGTGAGCAAAATCCTTGAACGCGACAAGACACACAAACTGGAAATCTGGTCACGTCGCAGACCTTCTTATACCTGCCCCGCTCGCTAGCTTGCTCTCGCTGCGGTGTGTAGCTGGGCAATTCTTGTTGTACTTGCCTGCCTCATATTTGTAACTTATTCCCGGTCTCTGCGACCATGAGTGGCTTAAAGACGCATTGTTCCAGTGCATCCCATTGTGGCGTGCTTCGTCGTGCTGATTCAGAGCTCATCGTGATTTTCTTACTGTATTTACACGAGTTCACTTAGTTTTCCTCCGCAAATACAGGGGTAGTTTATGTACTGTATAAGTGGTAGTTCATAAACGTCTTTATACTGTCGAATTTCTATAACTGGATTTTTTGATACCTCAAATTTATTTTAATTTCCCGGCGGAATCATGTATAATTTACACGTAATACATTTTCTATATCTCGAAGTTCTTAACTCGATTTTTCGATACCTCGTAATAATTTTAATTTCCCGACGGGATCATATATACCTAATATTTTTTTCTATATCTCGAAGTTCTGTAACTCGATTTTTCGATACCTCGAAATAATTTTAATTTCCCGACGGAATCACATATACCGGTAATTTACATGTAATACTTTTTCTATATCTCGAAGTTCTATAACTCGATTTTTCGATACCTCGAAGTAATTTTAATTTCCGGGCGGAATCATAAGTTGTATAATTTACATGTAATACTTTTTCTATATCTCGAAGTTCTATAACTCGATTTTTCGATACCTCGAAGAAATTTTAATTTCCGGGCGAAATCATAAGTTATATAATTTACATGTAATACTTTTTCTATATCTCGAAGTTCTATAACTCGATTTTTCGATACCTCGAAGAAATTTTAATTTCCGGGCGAAATCATAAGTTATATAATTTACATGTAATACTTTTTCTATATCTCGAAGTTCTATAACTCGATTTTTCGATACCTCGAAGAAATTTTAATTTCCGGGCGGAATCATAAGTTGTATAATTTACGTGTAATACTTTTTCTATATCTCGAAGTTCTATAACTTGATTTTTCGATACCTCGAAGTAAGTTTAATTTCCCGACGGAATCATATATAATTTACATGTAATATTTTCTATATCTCGAAGTTCTATAACTCGATTTTTCGATACCTCGAAATAATTTTAATTTCCCGACGGAATCACATATACCGGTAATTTACATGTAATACTTTTTCTATATCTCGAAGTTCTATAACTCGATTTTTCGATACCTCGAAGTAATTTTAATTTCCGGGCGGAATCATAAGTTGTATAGTTTACATGTAATACTTTTTCTATATCTCGAAGTTCTATAACTCAATTTTTCGATACCTCGAAGAAATTTTAATTTCCGGGCGGAATCATAAGTTGTATAATTTACATGTAATACTTTTTCTATATCTCGAAGTTCTATAACTCGATTTTTCGATACCTCGAAGAAGTTTTAATTTCCGGGCGAAATCATAAGTTATATAATTTACATGTATTACTTTTCCTATATCTCGAAGTTCTATAACTTGATTTTTCGATACCTCGAAGTAAGTTTAATTTCCCGACGGAATCATGTATAATTTACATGTAATATTTTCTATATCTCGAAGTTCTATAACTCGATTTTTCGATACCTCGAAGTAATTTTAATTTTCGGGGGAAATTATGTTATATAATATACATGTAATGCTTACTTACTTACTTGCTTTTAAGGAACCCGCATGTTCATTGCCGCCCTCACATAAGCCCGCCATTGGTCCCTATCCTGAGCAAAATTAATCCATTCTCTATCATCATATCCCACCTCCCTCAAATCCATTTTAATATTATCTTCCCATCTACGTCTCGGCCTCCCTAAAGGTCTTTTTCCCTCCGGCCTCCCAACTAACACTCTATATGCATTTCTGGATTCGCTCATACGTGCTACATGCCCTGCCCATCTCAAACGTCTGGATTTAATGTTCCTAATTATGTCAGGTGAAGAATACAATGCATGCAGCTCTGTGTTGTGTAACTTTCTCCATTCTCCTGTAACTTCATCCCTCTTAGCCCCAAATATTTTCGTAAGCACCCTATTCTCAAACACCCTTAATCTCTGTTCCTCTCTCAAAGTGAGAGTCCAAGTTTCACAACCATACAGAACAACCGTAATGTACATGTAATACTTTTCTATATCTCGAAGTTCTATAACTCGATTTTTCGATACCTCGAAGTAATTTCAATTTCCGGGCGGAGTCATATATAATTTACACGTAATACTTCTTCTTTATCTCGAAGTTGTACAACTCTAGTTTTTTTTTTCTTCCCGGCTGATTCATATACAATTTACATGTAATACTTTTTCTTTATCTCGAAGGTCTATTAATCCATTTTTTGGATATCTCGATGAATATTTATCTTCCCAGCAGGAAATATATATTCTTTAACTCGATTTTAAAGTAAAAATGAAAGTTATGTACACGTGTAAGTAAAATACAATTGGATTAATATGAAGGAATACCATTACAAGCATTGTAGGCTATATTAATAATTCCCTTCCTTTAAAAGTGTCCTTCTTCAGGAATGAACCCATTAGTACTAACCCTATCCCTGTAATCACTACAGGCAGCTATCTGTACTGTAACGGCATAGCACAATGAGCATCCCTGCGAGGACATGATGGCATGTCTTTAACATTATTCTTCTTCTCAAACTTTGTTATGAATTGCTAAAGTCGTCGTCCTGAAAAGCAAAGAAAGAGGCTGTGAACAACTTCGACTCCTCTTTGTTGAAAGTTTAGCGGTAATACTTTTCATCAATAATGTATGGTATTGGAAATTTTTTTCATATTTTCTACATCTCGAATTTTCGTTAAGTTGAAGCATTATCAGTTTCCGAAAGCACTCCGGGATATCAAAGTTCGACTATCTTTAAACCACCACCACAACCTTTCTATTATCCGGTCACTTTAATACTTCGTATAGAAAAAAAAATCAGTTCTTAGAGTAAACGTTCATTTAATTATTTCAACGATGAATAACAATATTGTATTTGGTTTTATTTTACGACGCTTTATCAACTGAAATTATCTAGCGTATGAGTGAGATTAAGGTGATAATGACAGTGAAATAAGTCCAGAGTCGAAAGTTACCCACATTTGCTCTTAATAGGTTGAGGGGAAACCTGGAGAAACTTCAACCAGGTAACTTGTCCCAACCAGAATTTGAACCGGGGCCCGCTCGTTTCACGGTCAGACATTCTAACCGTTACTCCACAGCGGTGGACAAATTAATAACGTTAATCGAGAGTTGTTAGGTTTTGGCTGATTTAGCTGTTGTGGCCACTTTTCGTTTGTATCTGTTTATATTTACAGTACATTTAAAAGTTTGTTAAGGATTCCGAATAATGTTAATTTAATTTGCAATTGTACTTGGTTGACGTGTTTGCCATTTTGTTTCCTAGAATTCTATTATGAAATGGAATCCACTGGTCATCAATTATTCCAAGCGTTGTACGGTTCTGTTTTGCTACGTTCATATGGCAGCCCCTAATTGTAGGCTTTTCTGTCGTGTATGTGTTAACAGGTGTTACAAATATTTGTCGGTTTATTTAAGAATGTAGAATACATTTCGAAGTGTATTACAGTTTTGATTTATATATATATATATTCATTTTATTCGCAATTGTTCTTTGCTGGCGCGTTTGCCATTTTATTTGCTAAAATTGCATTATTAAATAAAATCCAATGGTTGTGAATTTTGCTACACGTTTAAGTTTGCGACTATTTTGTGATATTCAAAGAAATGTCTGTTACGTCTGAAGTTATACTCATATTTTATTGATTTTTTTTTACTGTTGGCCTTTCTGTTTTTATTCTGGGGTATTTAAAAAAGCTAATATGGCCGTCTTTTCAGTGTTACCAACTTATTGTTACCAGATATTACCGAAATAGATAAAATCACTATGCTATGTATTAAATAATAATAATAATAATAATAATAATAATAATAATAATAATAATCCTTGTACTTTAGGCTTATTTATTGATCTAATACCAACATGTATTTTGTCTCGCAACATGAAGTTCGTTGGTTTGTCGAAACGGTTTATGGTGCATGAGACCTAACCCAAAAAAATTATTCTGTTTGACCACATGAAATGGTCAGTACGAACTCCGAAAACCGAATACCACTTTAAAATGTGTCGTTTATTTATTTATTATTACTATATTATGTATTAATATTATTAATTACTTTCAAACTTCAAATAATACACGCTAGTAACTTTCGTTTCATGAACGTTGGCAGATTCTTCAACGGCAAACAATGCTATCAACATTACAGATAGTAAGTAACTGTCAGTTGTAATATTTGTCAATAACGAAATTCGAAACAAAGTTGGCAACAGAAAATCAAATCTGACAACTAGGAGATCACTATAATCCACTAGAATATGTACTAGGCCTGATAGGGGTGAAAATGGTTTGATTTATTTAAATAAGATCCGGATTATACGTATTATGTGTTCTGACCACGTCATGTCGGTTTCTTGTTTAGATTTAGATTTCATTTGAAATGCGTTAAAGCTTTTGAATTGAGTTAATTTAATTTTCAACTGGTCTTATCTGATCTGTCTGTCACTTTGCGTAGTATAATTTCAGTAAAAGATGAAATTCATTGGTTATGGATTTTTCTATACTTCGTGAGCTTTTGTAATAGTAGACTATATTACGATACAAGGTTGGGAAGAGCGTTTTACAAAATCGAGGAAAAGTTTGAAAAACGAACAGAGCTGATTTTCAATTTCCAAGATTTTGTAATGCACTTTACAAAAGTGTAAGCTCTAATATACAATATTTTTTGCACAATCATATTGTTTTTTAAAATTGCAAATACAATATATTTTGCATTGAAAATTTTGAGCAATATTATTCCAAAGTCTCCTCAAAACTATACTACAGTCTGCTCTGTTTGGTATGGATAATGTTAATTTATTATTATGAAGATACACTCAGGGATAAAAAAAACCGGACACTTCTATATTTGCTTGTATTTTGTTGACAATTATTTCAAAATAAAACAAAACCCATTTAAACAAAATAATGTTTCATTTAGCACCTTATACGACAACATTTGAAAAAAAAAAATCTCTGATGAGAAAATTTACAAAAAATTACAAAGGGCGTATAACTATGGCATCATTTGGTCTAACTGTTTTTTCATTTTATGGTGCCTTAAACATTAAAAACTCTTTTTAGTAACGGGTATTACCCCCTCTGGCTTGAATAACTGCATCCATATGTCTTGGCATGCTCTCAATTTGGTTAGCAATGTCTTCTTGAGGAATAAGTTCCCATTCTTCGCCAAGTGCTCGCCTCAACTCTTGTAACGATTCTGGTCTCGGTTGTCTATTCTTAACACGCCGTCCCAGCATGTCCCACACGTGTTCAATTGGGTTCATGTCTGGACTCCTTGCTGGCCATGGAAGAACATGGATTCCCACTTCTTGGAGATAATCTCCGACCGCATGGGCAATATGCGGCCGTGCATTATCATGCATTAAAACAAAATTATCGCCTACAAATTGGCCAAATGGCACAACATGATCAGCCAAACATTCATTTATATACCTATCAGCTGTTAGTCTTCCATTTTCAACAAAAACCAACTCTGTACGAGCATCCGTACACACTCCTGCCCAAACCATCACTTCACCACCTCCATACGGCACATTTTCGGAAATGCAACACTGTGAAAATCGTTCTCCCCTCCTTCTCCAAACTCTTTCACGTCCATCAGATGAGCACAGATTGAAACGGGACTCATCGGTGAACAGAACACAGCTCCACTGTCCATTTCTCCAATCCCTGTGATCATTTGCAAAACGCAGTCGTTTAACTCGATGCATCCTGAGAAGTCTGGGACCAGTTGCAGGTCTACTTGATATCAGTCCACTTGCTTTCAACCTCCTTCTAACTGTTTTGGCCGAAATTGGGCGTCCATGCATGTTAACAAATTGCTGGGCTACACTAGTAGCTGGCAGGTTGCGCTCCCTAAGAACTCTCAACACCATATACCTGTCTTCATTTGGATTTGTAGCTCTTGGACGACCAGAACCTGGTCTTCTGGTATATTCTAGGGTCTCTCTATACCGCTTTATGGCATCATGGGTTGTGCTTCTAGCCATATTCATAACATTTGCAATGTAACGTACACTGCGTCCATCATCGTAAAGGGCTACAGCTCGAGCCACATCTTCAGGTCGTATCTTGTTTTAAGACAGATGTTACAACCCCACTTAAACTCAGAAAATGTAAAAAATAAAGAAATAACGAATGATAACGATAATGAAGCACAAAATGGTTGAGACAAAATTGTTATAGCTGAGACTCCAAAAGCAAAATTGGAATATTTGGTTGTAATGGCTTGTTTATAAAACAAAAAACAATCAACAATGTATACACGTCTCCATAACAACAGATGGCTACCATAATATTGTATGAGAAGATAATGTTTTGCAAAATACCAGCAAATATTAAAGTGTCCGGTTTTTTTTGTCCCCGAGTGTATTATGATAATAGAAAAAAATTTCTTGCTGGTTATATTATGATTAAAAGATGGGAGTTTCCATATATGACAATAAATAATCCATAATCTGAAAGGACAAATGAAAATCGTAGATGATTATAATGACTACTACAAATCAACAGCACAGACAATGTGTTCTTTGGTATGCTAAATTTGAGAGTGTTAAAAGAGTTCAAAGGGAATTTCGTCGTGAGTATGGTATGCGTAATGTACCTAAATACGATTCCACAATGTTGTGGTATCGAACATTTGTAGAAACAAGTTCCGTGTTAAAAAACTGTAGGAGGTCGCAGGCGAAACGCAGTACGAGAAGCAGCTATCTCTTGGCTTGGCCCCCAAACTCCCCAGATCTAACCCCTCCTGACTTCTTCGTGTGGGTTTTTTTTAAAGACATTATCTATTCACAGAAACCCAGGAACATTGATGATCTGAGAGTAAAAATTACGAATCACCCGTCATATGTTATCACTGACATGGGCTGAATTGCATCACCGTTATGAGTTGTGCAGGCTGCGCAATGGGGGTCATGTTGAGCCGAAGGAATATCCCATCTTTCAGTGTTGTATGCACAAAGTTTCAACAAATAAAAGTTTAGTAGTAAATGTTTTACGGTGGTTTTATTTTATCCATACCCAAACGAATCACTCTGTATAATGGTAACTAAGTAAAAATAAGTATACTGTAATGGATCTATTTCAGTATACTTTAATTTTATGAAGAATGGTTTCCCTAGCAACAAATTTTTGTGTGGGAATTCTAACTTTCAAGGCCTAACAAGAATACTTCTGTAAATACAACAAGAAACACGATCCTGCAATAGTAATATGCGTTACAAGAGCGGTATATTGAAGTTTTCATGTTCGAGGAAAAGTTTGAAAAAGTGAAACGTAGTTGAGCTTTTTTAATTTCCGAGAATTGAAAGAAAACATACCGCTCGTGTATCGTACATTATTTTGTGCGAAGATCGTTTATTATATTCCTGAAAGAGCAATTTCTAATCAGTTGCAATGAAATCTCCATCTTGGTTTCTGTTCAATGACGGCAAATTTGCAAAACAAAAATATCTGTCTTCAACATTGTTGCTTTGAAATGTTTTCTGTGTTTACTGTACTCTAGCAGGCCGTGATATACGTCTGTCTTTTTTTTCCCCCTCAGTCTATAAATGCGAACTTAAAACAAACGGTAAGGTTATGTAATGATTTATTTTTCATTTTAATATTTTAACAATATTATTTATATAACATATTGCAGTAATAACATCGGAATCTGGAATCTTGTTGATTTTTTCACGGCTTCGTTAATCGAATGCAGTAACTTTAGTGGAGTTGTGGAGTGTACTTAATTTTTGCAAATATTTAAAAACAATAATTAACAGTGCAGTTTAGGTGAAATTGCAATGGTAAGTTTCCAATTTATAATTATTACTATATTGAACGTCTCTAAAAATAATATGTTAAAAGCCTAAAGCAGTAAACTCAATATGTCACTTAAGCGGTAAGAAGAGGGAAATTGTTATGTGTGTTAGGTTGGGAATACTGAATGTGGAATTTTAGACTTTCCGCGGATTGGTTTTGTGCGGAAACCAAGCAAATACGCACGATCTCGCACAAAAATTATTATTACATCCAGAGAAATTCTGTTTATGTTCAGATAATTGTAAATACAAATAATGTATTAAACGTTTGCTTTCTGTTATTATCCATATTCATTTTGCTCGTTGCAACTTTTCTAAGGTTTCTTCTCTAGCATTTGCTTTTCATTTATATTTTCATAAATTACGTTACATTTGAAGGAGAAATGCTTCCTCATCTCTCTCGGCATTTGAAGGTATGTATTAAACGATAGCGACTAAATCAAAACTAAGTGTTAATAAACCACGAATAAAATTACAGGAGGCCAGCAAGTAAGTCTACTTGCAATGTGGAGGTAGGAAATCGAAGCGAGTCCAGTGTCAGAACTGGAACGTTCGACATGACGTACCCCGAGGCAGAGAGCAGGTACCGGTTATTTTATTTGTTTTTCGTAATATAAATGTGGTACTGCGGCAGAAATTAAACTCAAATCCAAGGAATAATGCATCAGTCTGGAGCGACTCTTGGCTTTCTTTGTTAAAACCTGAGATATTGGAACAGTTGTTCTTGTACAAAGTCTTTTCTTGGAGGCAATGACAGTAAATAACTTCTACAACAACGAAATATTGACATGACAATTGACAATTGGCAATTCTTTACTTCCATCCAAAAAAATTATTTCTATTAATACAAACCAACAGATCCTGTCTGTTACTGATGCCTGCGGCCGTGAAAAGCATTCGGGATGATGTCACTGTGAACTAACCCACTCCCTCTTGATATGGGCAGAAGGAAGCACTGCTTCAGTCGTTCGTTTTTTGATTAAATCAAAGTGGCTATACTGTTGTGTTTGGTTTTACTGTATTGCTAAAAGTATTAGCGTTTCAATGCAGCAAGATTATCTTATCAGCAGTGAACTATTAATCGTAATGAGAGTTTCTTGTTTATTTTTTGTTTCTTTAGTCTTATTTCACCATTCCTGATGATGAAGTTGAGAGTTCCGAAACGTTGGATAGCTCTTCATCTAGGACAGTGGTCGTCAGCACTCGCTAAAATGGGTAGAGTGCATGCAGGGTAAGGAAATATGTTCCGTCGTGCACAAGGGATAGAGAGACAGCATACTCGTCAGCAGCTACGAATGCACGCTAGGGCAGTGTCTTGTCCGCGGGTAAGAGACGCTAGCTAGAGTGGAGTGTTCTGATGATCGCTGATCTAGGACAAAGTGCAAATAACAACCAAAAACCTGCAAATCAAGCTTTCAGGTATAACTCCCTGTAAAGTTGATTTGAATAATTTCGAGGGAAAAATTGTTCCGGGCCGGTCATCGAACCCGGGACCTTTGGTTAAACGTACTAACGCTCTGCCAACTGAGCTACCCGGAAACTCTGCCAGACATCGATCTAATTTTTCCCTCTATATGCAGAGACCTTAAAGTGGGCTGACAACCGTCAAGCAACCAACATTGAGTGCACACTAACTCTGTGTGACTTAAATTGTGGTTTTCTGTTAACGAACAGTGACGTGTGTTATGCAAATCAAGCTTTCAGGTATAACTCCTGCAAATCAAGCTTTCAGGTAACTTGCTCCAACGAGGATTTGAACCCGGGCCCTCTTGTTTCACGGTTAAACAAAAATTTGGTCAGACGGAAAAATTGGCCTATAGGACTAAATTTTGTTATCGATTCACTTTATAGTATTTAATATTTAGCTGTAATAAAAGTTTAGAAACCTTACAGTTATATAAAATACTTTGTTAAAATTTGTTTAAGAAGGTAATACGACTATGCCTTAATAGTGCCGCTTCGGGGTCTGTTTACTCCATCCTCAGTGGATGAACTAAATTTTACGGAACATTTTTCAATTAAAATAGTTTTCTGCGCAAATTTTTCCTTCTTACACCACTAACTGTAGGTGAATAAGGACATATTATGGAACAGTTTTAGAAGAAATATGAACTATTCTGTCCACACCTGTGGAGTAAAAGGCTAGCGCGTCTGGTCGCCAAACCAGGTGGCCTGGGTCGGATTCCCGGTCGGGGCAAGTTACCTAGTTGAGGTTTTTTCCGGGTTTTTCCTCAACCCGCTATGAGCAAATGCTGGGTAACTATCGGTGCTGGACTCCAGACTCATTTCACCGGCATTATCACTTTCATTTCATTCAGACGCTAAATTACCTTAAGATGTTGATAAAGCGTCGTAAAATAACCTACTAAACTATTTTAGTCTTTAGTAAATTAAGGCCGTCAAGAGACCGCAGCATTTGTTGAGTTGATTCTGCTATACTTAGTTTCATATAATTAACTCTTTTATCGGCTATTTAACGACGCTGTATCAATTACTAGGTTATTTAGCGTAGGTGAAATTGGTGATAGCGAGAGGAGGCCGAGGACTTGCCATATATCACCAGACATCCGTGTTACGGTTGGAGAAAACCTCGGAAAACCCAACCAGATAATCAGTCTAAGCGGGAACCGAACCCACGTCCGATCACAGCTCCGGATCAGAAGGCAAACACCTCTGCCGACTGAGGTGCGCCGGTAGCTTGATTAACTTGTTAGAAATATACCATTTTTTTACTTGGTTATTTAACGTCGCTGTATCAACTGCGATGACGTAAATATGTTAGGAGAAAATCCACAAACAATTAGGGAAAACACGGGAATTTTACTGGAAGTAAGTAAAGAGATAGGTTTGGAAGTAAATCCCGAAAAGACAAAGTATATGATTATGTCTCGTGACCAGAATATTGTACGAAATGGAAATATAAAAAATTGGAAATTTATCTTTTGAAGAGGTGGAGAAGTTCAAATATCTTGGAGCAACAGTAACAAATATAAATGATATTCGGGAGGAAATTAAACACAGAATAAATATGGGAAATGCCTGTTATTATTCGGTTGAGAAGCTATTATCATCCAGTCTGCTGTCAAAAAATCTGAAAGTTAGAATTTATAAAACAGTTACATTACCGGTTGTTCACTATGGGTGTGAAACTTGGACTCTCACTTTGAGAGAGGAACATAGCTTAAGGGTGTTTGAGAATAAGGTGCTTAGGAAAGTATTTGGGGCTAAAAGGGATGAAGTTACAGGACAATGGAGAAAGTTACACAACACAGAACTGCACGCATTGTATTCTTCACCTGACATAATTAGGAACATTAAATCCAGACGTTTGAGATGGGCAGGGCATGTAGCACGTATGGGCGAATCCAGAAGTGCATATAGAGTGTTAGTTGGGAGGCCGGAGGGAAAAAGATCTTTGGGAAGGGAAGGCCGAGACGTAGATGGGAGGATAATATTAAAATGGATTTGATGGAGGTGGGATATGATGATAGAGAATGGATTAATCTTGCTCAGGATAGGGACCAGTGGCGGGCTTATGTGAGGGCGGCAATGAACCTCCGGGTTCCTTAAAAGCCAGTAAGTAAGTAAGTAAGTAAGTATCAACTGCGGGGTTATTTAGCGTCGATGGAATTGGTGATAGCCAAGTGGTATTTGACGAGATGAGGCCGGAGATTCGCCATAGATCACCAGACATTCGCGTTACAGTTAGGGAAAACCTCAGAAAAACCCAACTAGGTAATCAGCCGAAGCGGGAACCGAACCTACACCCGATCGGAGGTCCGAATCAGAAAGCAAGCGCTTCTGCCGACGGAGCTACGCCGGTAGCTTAATTAAGTTCTGTCAAAAATAGCATCATCAAAACCTGCGATCCCAAAAGTGTGCTCTTGTGGTGGAATATAACTGGTTCGGTAATTTATTGAATGGGAATTTAGTGGGCTACAATCGCTTTTATATAAATTTGTCGTTATATACAGGACAAGTTAGGAATGAACAAGGTTGACAGTAGAAAGTACAGAGATAATTACGCAAGTTTAAGGGCACGCCGATATATTTTTTTCTGAAAAAAAAAAAATTGCTTCGATTAGTCCAGTTTAATGCGGTCTTGCCAGGACAAGGACGGAGAGACAATAAAGTTGGACGTAATTCAGGATAAGTATAGGCAGCGCAATTAAGTGATAATGCAGGTATAGATCGAGGGTGTGGTCGGCCTTACAATAATTTATATACCCAGGACACCAGAGACGATTCTGTTTGCTCTTTCGTGAGCGTGAAGGTGGCCTCGCAGAAGAAAACTCGTATGAATTTTAAACGTGCGCATGCTTCCGGTGTGACGGAGCCGTGTTCCACAGAGGGCGCTCGTTTCCATATTGTTGCTTTATTTTACAGTTTCAGTATGTTTATGCAGATCTCATATCAGGGGTAAACAGAGTATGACTCACCGTTAGTCGAACGGCAAAAGCGGCGGCTTTTTACGCTGGAGAACAGCCTTCAACCCCGGACGACTGAAAATGAGAATGTCGTGTACTTTCCTGACTAATCCTCGAACTCATTTAGCAAAAATATCAACCCACAACCACCAGTTCTTTCGATACAAATTGTTACAGAATTGTAAAATAACCTATTTAAAACAGAAACTGGTTGAAATGTGGTTTATTGAGAATTAATGTAATCTTGCTCATCTTCAATTTCAATGTTGTTGTTTAGTCAACAACCTCGAATCTCGTGACACCAATAAGGCATGCTCATGAGACAACTAAGTCAGGAGATAATAGGGTAAGGTGGCCAGTTCCTTTTCTCCTCCATACATCCCTGGATCTTGACTAGTAACTTATTATAGTAATCGTCTTCAGATGTATACAGTAGAACCTCTATTATCCGTGGTAATGAAGGGGGTGGACTGAACGGTTAATCGAAAAAATCGGATAATCCGTACCATAAAATATTTTCATAAATTAGGCATATAATACTTGGTTTCATAATTTGAAATTCGTATCATACTGCAACGATTGGTGCCTTCATACTACATACTATACAATGTTATGCTGGTTATAACTAATGAGAACAGTGAAATAAATTATACGTACTACTTTGTTTTATTCTATTAAATTGTGCACATTTCTAATGCCAATCTTGTATTCTGATGCGCTATGAGCCACAGTTTTTCCTGTCCCAAACAGCTCAACACGTTTTCTTTGGGAATTTTGCACAGAATGACTAAATGATGCATAGGTTTCCAGTTGTGTGAAAGTTCTTGGGGTCATTTCTTTCAAAGCTCATAGTGACTATTTTACAAGTTGTGAAAAAAAAGCCTCCTTCCAAAAGTGATTCTACTTCCGGTAACAGTAGCATTCCTACTACATACTGTGTAACGGTAATGGCTAGTAATCTTCCGTAGAAAAAATGCGTGTTAACATATTGTACAGTACTTAATAATTTTGTGCAGCAAAAAGAAAAACATAGTGAGAGAAAGACAGCCGGATAATCCACCAATCGGTTAATAGGGTAACGGATAATCGAGGTTTTACTGTACAAACAATTATTATTGTTCTTCCTCTGACACATATCGTCAAGTGAGATGTACTGCCTGTGAATAGATGTACATATCAGCCCTGATCACATATAACAGGTTAATCAGCCTAATGGACTTTCAAGGCAACCACTTTTATCAATTTCACTATGCTGACATCTAGAGACTGCAAAAGAAGTTACGTTATAACCCTTATGGAATTTTATGGAGCATCTCTACTTCCATCTAGCGGTCGTTATCAAAAATACCTTTTCGACGGCGGAGGCTCTGGTGGTTGTTCTCATTTTATGTTACCGTTTTATAACATGGGAATAACCAATTTGATTTTATGTGATCAGGGATATCAGCCAGGACTTCAGAGGTAAATTTCAGTCGTTGTTTAGTCAGCTATCTGAAGACAGGTCTGAACCTCACAAATGACATCAACAAGGCACCACTTATGAGGCAACTAGGCCAGGAGATAATGGGATAGAGTGGCCAGTTCCTTTTCCCCTCCATTGAATACATCGCCGACTAGCTACATATTACACTAATCAGACTTCTTCACCTGGCATAATTAGGAACATTGAATCCAGACGTCTGAGATGGGCAGGGCATTTAGCACGTATGGGCGAATCCAGAAATGCATATAGAGTGTTAATTGGTAGGCCGGAGGGAAAAAGACCTATAGGGAGGCCGAGACGTAGATGGGAGGATAATATTAAAATGGATTTGAGGGAGGTGGAATATGATGGTAGGGACTGGATTAATCTTGCTCAGGATAGGGACCAATGGCGGGCTTATGTGAGGGCGGCAATGAACCTCCGGGTTCCTTAAAGGCCAGTAAGTAAGTAAGTAAGTAAGTAAGTAAGTAATCAGACTTCAGATGCATACAAACAACTGTTCTTCCTCTGACATATATCGTCAAGTGAGATGTACTGCCTGATAATATATGTACATATCAGCCAGAACCTCAATCAGAGGATAAATTTTAGTGTAGATTGAATAATTTAGTTTCTGCTTCTGCGATAATAGTTTGGAAACGACTATAATTAGAGATCATATTTTATGGAAAATAAAAATCTTAAATCTCGATTTTAAAATTTGGTTAATTCAGATGTTATTTTCCATTCCAATAAATAAATTCGGTGTTATTTCAAATTAAAAAAAATATACATTTTTTATTCTCGTCGTGCAAAATACATTACTGAATATTCTTACAAAGACTAGAGATCTGTATCATCAAGGGAATCTTAAGGGTATTTGTACATTTAACAATATTTACAGATTTCTATCGACTCTTAGCTGTTGTATGGAGAAATTTGTGTAACAGTCTTCCATCGTGTGTGTGAATAACATGAACTAACAGACATCACAATACATTCAGGCTAATCCTACTTTATATTTGAAAATAGTCACTCGAAATAAAGTTCTTTAGTTGCTTCTTTAATGACACTGTATCAAGTACTACGTTATTTTTAGCTTCGATAGAATTGCGATAGCGCGATGGTATATGGCGAGATGAGGCCGAGAATTCGCCAAGATTATTTGACAATCGCCTTACAGTTGGGGAAGACCTCGAAAAAAACCAAACCAAGTAATCAGCTCAAGCGGGAATCGAACCCGCGCCCGAACGCAACTCCGGAAATACAATTTGAATATTGTGTATCGAAATAGGGTTTGAACGTTTAATTCAAAATGTTGTACATAAATATCAATGCTCATAACATTTTATTTTAATAATTTATAATTTTTAAGATAATTCCTCTACTTAATTAAAACAAAATCGTAAATCAATCTAACTCCAATCACTGCCATGCCTGCCAACAGCACAATGCTCAGAGAACTTAGCTTCACCAAAGATGCTTGTATTAATTCACGCACATATTTATGTGACTTCCAATATATATGTCTTTTGAGTATTTCAAATTAAAATTTTGTAAATAAAATATTAAAATCCATCTTCAGAAACATAAATTTCGAATAAATTCGTGGCAAAAACAAATATTTCACGTTATTTCGCTAGTTTAAACTTTCGATATTTTGACCCGAAAAGGCTTGAAACAAAATTTTTTATTTTATCCCTGTGAAACCATAATTTGAGTAATTAATTGATGAACTAGTGGACTTACTCGTGTTAAATATGTAATATTTTTTCCGGCTTACAGCTGTTTCAGTGCATCACGCACCATCATCAGAGCCTACTAGATCGCGGCGTCATCTCGAACTTCTCTGCCTGTTATGAGGGTGTGTTTTATTGTTGGAATGTTTTGGATTGTGTAATCGAATAGTGTGTGTGTACTGAAATTGATGTGTGTGTTGAGGATTTGATCGGGGTGTGTTTTAGTGTGTTTGTATATTTCGTATTGTTCTAGTGTGTTGAGTTTTTGGTTCTTGGGTTGTGTGTGTAGGATTTCCATGTCCGTATTTATGTTATTGTATGTATGGTTGGCATTGGTTATGTGATCGGCGTATGTAGATGTAGATAACATACCGAACAGAAAACACACTACAAAGACATCTCAACACACAAAAAACACAAACAAATAAATACGACCACACAGGTGTATACAAACTCACATGTAATAGTTGCGACAAGTTCTACATAGGACAGACAGGCAGATCATTCCAAACTCGCTACAAAGAACACATTAAAGCTATAACCAGAGGAAACAATACATCTACATACGCCGATCACATAACCAATGCCAACCATACATACAATAACATAAATACGGACATGGAAATCCTACAAACACAACCCAAGAACCAAAAACTCAACACACTAGAACAATATGAAATATACAAATACACTAAAACACACCCCGATCAAATCCTCAACACACAGATCAATTTCAGTACACACACACTATTCGACTACACAATCCAACACATTCCAACAATAAAACACACCCTCCTAACAGGCAGAGAAGTTCGAGATGACGTCGCGATCTAGTAGGCTCTGATGATGGTGCGTAATGCACTGAAACAGCTGTAAGCCGGAAAAAATATTACATATTTAACACGAGTAAGTCCACTAGTTCATCAATTAATTATATTCAAGTGTTAAAAGTGGTGTACGCAAGATTCAAAATGGCATAATTTGAGAATCCGTGGTTTAGGTATCTAATTGTATGTATGTATGTATGTATGTATGTATGTATGTATGTATGTATGTATGTATGTATGTATGTATGTAGGCTATGTATGTATGTATGTATGAGCAATTTCCTACACAGATCTAATGATCAAATTAGAATGATAGAATAGACCAGGGTTATAGGAGAAAACGTACCCATTTTTCCATCAAAATCTCACTGAATTTTCCCGGGAACGCCTTCCTTATTGAGAACCCCTCAGCTGCGACAGGGTGGACATCCAACAGTGAACATAAATTGAGTGATAGATGCGACATAAATTAATGCACTTTCATAAACGCATTACAGAATGAGTGGGCAGGAGAGGACTGTAATGAAGAAGTTATAAAAAATACCGACTCGTTAAAAAGTGTATTTATTTGCTCCAAATTGTTGATATTACGAGGATTTATTCATGAAGCTGCTGTGATTTAATATTCATTGTAGCTGGATATACTCATCAAGTCCGGTCATTTAAGTCACCCTAAATCTTGGATCTGTCCTTCTTCCCTTCAAACCGGTCCCTAAAAGTCATCCTACGATTTTTATAAATTTCTTAATTATCAGAATTTAGACTAGCTTTTTTTTTTCCCTTTCTTTCTTTTTGGAGCTATTAGCAGAGTAAACATTTTGGCCATCCTTAATGTCTGCCAATAAGGCAGTTATTAGACAGCAAATGGTCGGGCCTTGTTTTTGTTACGGCTTCACCTTTCTTCGTTAATTACTGAACGAGAATCAATAAAACCGTGATTAAGAGGTAAGTGGAGTAAACATGGCTAATAAAGGAAGAAGGTTACAAGACACGCAGCTTTACGAGGACGCAAAGGCATGCCAAATCACGAGTGAGTCTGTCTAATACACAATTCAATCATTCTAATGCTTGTATCATAGCAACGTATTTACGTGATCCTGCGGTGACGGGTGGACTGAACCAGCAGCTATTACATAGGCGGTCCAGGCTCGAGTCCCGATCAGGTCTGAGATTTTTCATTAAATTCTTTGTAATATATTTGTGGTAGATATGGAATGGAATGAAATTTAACTGAGGGGGTTACAGATGGCCCAGCACTGCGACCTATTGAGATCTAATGCGCTAACCCTCAATATGGAATGAGTTGCATGCCACAAATCCCCTACGCGCACCGCCCTAACCACATGACTCCCTTAACGATCGGTCCCTACAGCCTACAGAATCCATATACCATTCCTGCTTCGGTAAATTCCCCCAAAGCCCCCCTGTCGGTCCGAGGCGAAACTCCTCCCCCGAGTAGGTCCGCCTCGGGTGCCATTGCAGAAGCCATCCAACGTCGCTGAACTACAATCCACGGAGGCCGGTCGAGAGAGCCAGCAGCTTCGGGAGGCCGCCGGTAGAGTGATCTGAAAAACCAGGAACGGGATGATGGGGGAGGAAAGGAAGTGGCGAAGATGAGTGGGGTTCCAATCGCCTGATAAAGTTACCTGATATTCATCCATAGGAGTGAGGGAAAACCCCTGAAAAAGCTCACCCAGGCATCCTGACCGGGAATCGAACCCGGGATCGCTGGGTTCGGAGTTAGACTCGCTAACCCCTCAGCCACAATGGTGGACTGTGGTAGATATGGTTGCAGTTTAGACTTTTCTCGGGTATCTACCGCCACTACAATGTACTATCGACATAACTTTTTAAAATACAATGAGCAACTTTTATTGTATAAAATATTCAACGGTCTACTAGATAATGGGGAAATATTGTCATAAATCGAGCTTAACGCTCGAACATCAAATTTAAGAAATGTTCAACTGTTACATCACAAAACACCAAACACATCATGACATAAAAATTCACCACTGTTAAAAATGTGTTCTGACTTCAACGAAATATGTAAAATATAGCATTCTAGATATCTTACATTAAATAATAGAAACCGTTTCTTATTAAAATACTGAAGGTAGTTAATATAAAATAATATTGAATATAATTAAAAGAGAAGGAAATGGGAGGAGGAACTTTAAAAGGTACGCGAAACGCGTCCTGCAAGAGAGTTCGGGGAAGAGAAAAACTGAATTTGTCTACAAACGTAAAATTTGTGTTATTGGTTGTTGCGTAAGTGCGCACCACATTACATTGAAATAGTGGTGAGACATTCGGAGGAAAACGTACTGGGGGAGGAGGAGAGGAGACCCACAGAACCGCAAATCTCATAGAATTTGTCGGAAATCGAACCTGTATTCCCTTGGTGAGGTACCTCTGGTTAGGAGACTAAACCACGATAGAGAGTTTTCCAGCATAAACATATCTAATTAACAGGTAGACTACCCAACCAGCTAACAAGCTTACCGACTCCCAACCGAGCAGTTAATCCATTAATAATAATAATAATAATAATAATAATAATAATAATAATAATAATAATAATAATAATTCTGGCGTATCAGTCCTAATAGAGCTAAGGCCTATAAGTCAACTGTCTCCCTCACGCCTATTTCACCTTAGTAGAGGTGGACGATCATCTGATCAGTACGGAATAACATGTGGCCAGAACGTTTGGAGCTAGTTTGCTAGATCGGATGGCACTATTCATTGTAGCTCTCCATTATTCTCACGATGATGGATTGGTTCTGGTCATATACAGTAACTGAATTTTCGTGATAAAATGCATTTATTCTTGAAACAATCTTGAAAATTATCTATTATAAGCCTGCTTTGTACATTACAAATATATGTTCAATTGTCATTTACATATTTACATTATTCCATAGAGTTCTGCCCAAGAGCATGTCTTTAACTGCAAACCCAGCTTTCCTATTTTCTACCTTCCTCTTTGTCTCTGCATATGATCCATATATCTTAATGTCGTCTATCATCTGATATCTTCTTCTGCCCCGAACTCTTCTCCCGTTCACCATTCCTTCCAGTGCATCCTTCAGTAGGCAGTTTCTTCTCAGCCAGTGACCCAGCCAATTCATTTTCCTCTTCGTGATCAGTTTCAGCATAATTCTTTCTTCACTCATTCTTTATATTTATACTAGTGGCTTGTGCAGCAAATGCTGCAAACTAAGTTCATTACACGTTCAAATAAATATTTTTCAGATTTATTTTCAATGAAGAATACCAGACATCCTGAAAGTTATTTGCTTACATAATAATGAAACATACTCCTTCTGAATGTTTTTTTTATGGCAAATACTTTTTCTTGAACCTATCAACCTTCAGTTTTTGAGTTTCAACGCGAAAACTCAAGTAACAATGTCAGGACGATCAGTGGGTTTTTCATGTGGGAGTAAACCAATAGCTATTTCCGGTCATTGCGGATTGTAGGTGAAAGTTAAAAAAAGTCAGGTTTGCTATGCTTTCGAGAAATAGAATAGCATCTTGGTATAGTTGCTGCATGTAGAGCTTGAAATGTAGAGGGTAAAATCATTTTATCCTGCTAAGACATCTTGCTGAAATGATCGGGAGACTACAAAATTTTGTAGGTCTCTTATTATATCAGTAAGTAATACCTTTTGGTCTTTCTTTAGGAACTGTAATTTTTGCGCTTTCTCGAGCCAGTATTGAAGAAAATGATGCATATAAGTATCTACACCACACTGCCATTAAGTATATGGAAAAGACCCAACCCACTTGATTAATAACTATAAAAATATTTAATTTTAATAGCAATATTATTATCGCAACTCAGTAAATTATAGAAATGAAGATCTAATTTAAGATATTCTCTACATCTACTTACATAACCCCAAAACATTTCACTTTCATATCATCAATATAGCATTAATATGTATAATTAATGAAAGATAGTCACATCATGGCATTAACTATAACAATATTACATTTATAATGGTAATAATGTCATAAATCCACCTCAAGTTTTGTAGACTTTAATATCCAATACACAGAAAATTACACACCGCAGAATCAGACCTATAAATTATTTTATTAAGTCTTGAAATTTTTAATACCAATTGAATATGAGCTCTAAATATGTTAGCAATCCTGCAGGTCATGGCCTTCGTGTAAAAGTATATTGTTTATTGTAGTGTGTGTTTTGTTTCATTCTGAAATCACGGCCGAGCTGAAATGCAATTAATTCTCAAAACTGACGAAAGATGGATTTTGGAAAATAGGAAAAGTACGTAGGAAAACTAACGCTTCACTGAAAGTTACTATTTTTCTGAAAATCCTTGAATGCCAAGCTTCAAAATGACGGTTCATTCATTAAAACACGTTCAGCCGTTTTCCCGTAATTTCCATTACCAGTTCAAATTATATATATAATGTACTTTTATTTGTTAATTAATTGATTAATTTTTTGTTACAGGTAAGACGATATGACCATCTCCCCAGTGATGATGATATACAAAAGTAAGTTTGCTCTGAATTATAATTTTCTATACGTGTAGCTACGAATTTTCTGTTCTGCAATGCCATTAGACGCAGACATTTCTACAGCATAGCATATTGTCAGTTGGTCTGTCACATCAGAGTCTATAAGTAGAATTTCTTTACCACGAAACGTCAACTTGACGGCCGGTATGTGCGCTCTCATGCGCCGGTTAAGACAATTTTCAAAATATTAACGTCAAGTGTGATTAATTATGACAACTCAAACACCATTTATTATCCAAGTCTATCAAAGAAATGCTGAAACACTCTTCTTCTTTCAAATATGATGCAGCAATTACTGCAATTTCCTTTAAGAAATGGAGGCAGCGTTTTCCAGGGTTCTATTTTTTAGTTCTTTCAGAGTATAGGCCTATGGGTTATTTTTATATACTTTACCATTTAAAGGTCACGAAATAATAGGCACAGAGGTTTATACTAAAAACTTAACATGTAAGAAATTAATTGGAATAATAAATTATTATGTAAAATAAGACCTAAATATTACAATTAGATTTTGAAAAGGAGCAAATAAATAAGGTTTAAAGTCTTAAGGGTTATCACGATTGGTTTAAACATGCACTAAAACAAGACGTAAGTGCAAGTTTGAACCAATAAATTATTGAGATTTGCGATAGATTAATTAGTTTAGGAAATTGTATATTTATTATGTAGAACTACATTTGTATATAGATCTTTTGTTAAATTATTAAGTTTTGTACTTTTGTGAACTATATCAATAAATCTGTCTATCACTAACATGTAAGAAATCGTGGTTGATCGTCAGGAATTTCTGAAAATTTCGATGGTTTAAGGATGTCCAAAGGATGCCGGAAATGCGATGGCCCAAGAAGATATTAAATTGATCCACCCATGAACAAGAAGTAAAGTAAGATATCGATTTACGTAGAGAATGTCTTCGGAAATAAGCTCCGTAAGTGGGGGTAAATCCTCGTGAATCACCCTGTATAAAATGGCTTCCCTGCAGGAAAATGTACAATGTGCACTGTACAAAGTTCACGAAATAGTCCCTGCAAAGTCCTGTATAATACATTTACAAATGAACGAAAAAATAGTGATGCTTTTAAATAAATATTGGGGGGAGACTCCCCACTCCACCAATGCGAGAGATTGGGAATCGGTATGACGGAAGACGAAAAACGATAGAGTTGGTAACACTGCCTCGCGTTACCTCATTTCCACATTAAAGCCATGACAATGATTTTTAACGCCCTTAAAAATCCATCCCCCTCGGGCTAGTTTGGACGTGCGAGCCTCGAATCCAATCGCAAACAGTCGCCATGGTTACCCAATCGTTGTTTGCTGTGTACAACGTTTACCACTGGGATTCCACGGAGTTTGGTGTCCTGAGCAAGCAGACAATCGATATAATTTAGCTTAGACCAAAATTTCTCAAACTTTTCCTTCCGCGGAACCTCTTTTAATCCATAGTGCAACTGCGGAATGTTATGCTGTTATTATTATTATTATTATTATTATTATTATTATTATTAATTTAATGAAGTGGCTGTAACATGAAAAATTGAAACTGTGTTAATATTGCACATTAGTTTATTGCCAGAATATTGAATTTTGAATGTTATTTAAATCAGAGATTGCTAAGATCAATACTGTGAAATCAGAATTTTTAAAAATAAAAAAGAACTGTAATTTTTACGATAAAAATGTGTCATATTTTTTTATTAATATTTAACAATAAAGGAACATGTGAAAGCTAGTATCTCTGTTTTGTTCAGCGGTATGAATGTGTTTGTTTTTTAAGTCTGTATATTCTTTTTTACGTGGTTTTATGGCGAAAAGTTGTAGCCTCATTTTTGCGTTTTCATTATTTAGTTTGTTTGTTTTTTTTTTTTTTGTGCACACATATTATGTGGGAAATAAAGTGATAAATGACAAATATTTCTTTTTTTCGCTTTAGATGATGATGATGATGATAATAATAATAATAATAATAATAATAATAATAATAATAAGCTACTGGGGTAGTCCGAAATAATAAAGTACCAAAGCTGCCTTTGTGTACAACAAAATTAATTAAGCTGTACTCTGAAGTTAAGTATTTAGGCATAATTTTCGACAATCATTTAAAATGAAACCAGTTACCTTTGTAATAAATTACGTAAAAGAATATATTATTTTGTTTTATTGAGGAATTACTTGTCAATAAGTTTACTACGCATAATATATTTTAACTTTATTTCAATCGGTAATTATGTATGGAATTATAAGATGGGGTAGCTTATTTAAATCCATTTTTAATCCACTTTATTTATTACAGAAGAAAGTAATTAAAATATATCTTCATAAAGCTACTGATTTTCCGTCTCAGAAATGGTTTTTAGACTTTAATGTTCTTAACATAAGACAAATTTATTATATTGTATTAATGAAATTCATACATAAAAATCGAAATAATTTTGAATTGTATTCTCATAGTTACGAAACAAAAGGTATGAATTCTTTAAGATTGTTTGAACCAAAATGCAACACTGCTACAGTATTTAATCATAGTAGTAATTTATGCCCAAGAATATATAACAAATTTATATTTAAATATCCTAATCTTGTTAATTGTAATAGTTCCAGTATTAAATTTAAAAAGTTATGTATGGATTTCATAAAAATTGAAAATTTAAATTTATATATTCTTATTGCGTAGTAGTATTATTTACTTCTTAATTTCAATTCAGGAATCCGTCCCTGAGCACGAGTTCTACTCTTTCAGGGGCGAGCTAAAGTTCTTCTGTATATATTATATTTTATCCATGACCATAACGAAAAACATGCCTTTACTAAATACTTTTGCGTTTGTAAAGTAGGCTTTTATTCAACATTACTTTATTTCACTAGTGAGATAAAGACTTTACCTCACAGTTTGTACTTTATCTCACAGTTCATTAGTATTTTCCTAGTACCCGGGTACACACGTATACTTTTCCATTGAACCATTACTCAAGAAGTTAATATATTAGTTACTAGATATCACGACCTCTACTTCTTTATTACCGTTTCTTAAATATACATACACTCAATCTCCTTCTCTTTTCTCTATCTGCTACGTCGTAATTTGTACATTACATCTTTTTAAAATTTTGTAATATTTTACCTTTTGGGATGCGAGGAGACTTGAACCTGCGAAGTTGGGTTTATAGGATTTTAAATCAACACGCGTTAGCCAACTGAGCTAAACAGACACGGTGGTTAATTAAGTTTTAATATTCCTCTTAAGTTTACAGAAGTAAAATGTGAAATTATTTTAATCACAATAGTCCCGTGAAAACTTCTAAATAATCCCTGAAACTTCAAAAAGACGAAAATACACGTTTAAAATGAAAAAAATATATATTAAAATTATATAATTAATTATAATTTGTTATTTATCCAACGCCTCAGATACCATTCTTTACTAATCATGGCCTCCTACATCATGACCTACCTAGTACACGTATTGATTCTAAAATCCGTGCCATGGTATGTGGTTACATGAGGACTTATTTTCGTGGTATGTGGTTACATGAGGACTTATTTCGTTATGGTCATGGATAAAATTACGTATGGTACTTGTGAGCGTGATCTTTATTGCACTCGTGTAATAAAGATGCATTTACCTCACAAGTACCATAAATAACTATTATGTTACAGTTATTAGCAAATTAAAATAAATAAAAAAAATTGTAATTTAATTTCAATTGGACTTGCCGGAATTTGAATCCAGGAAAACTCGTTTTCTCAGCGGTACGGCCTACTTATTTTTAATAAACGTGGATTCTTGTGCGCGTGAAATTAAAATGCGGAGGAGAAGGAGCGCAAAATCGTATCTTTAACTGCACGGATAACCTGGGAACGTTACAGATTTCTGTCGACAGCAAAATGTATTCCATAACTCGAGAGAGAGATTCAAGTAGGAGGATTATTCGCGCTTGGTGGTTAATTGTGAATGCAGACAAGTTCCCAAAAGTTATTGTTGGTTTGTGATGGATGCATATGCATATTCATGGCCTTCTGTTAATGCAACAGTCGTGGAATTCATTATCTGAAGACTACACCCAAGTCTGTCTGCGTGTAGAATGTGTGTTATAACAGAAACCATTACAAAAATATTTAAACTAATATTGCATTCCGTTTCAGATTTTATAATTGGCCAATTACTAAAGCTGGAGATCTACAAAATGTCGTGCGTGATTTATGCCATCTCTTGTCGGACAAGTTTTGAAACCTTGTTTAATTTAGAATAGCGAATAAAAGAGCAGAAGAGATCTCAGCATTCGCTTATACTAACAGCCTTTTTCTCTGTAGTTTTACTTACAAATCTTTAAAAATTAGATGAGACAAGAAACGGAGAGGAGGGGGAAGACAGAGCTAAATTAAAACTACTGTGTCAGGAATCGCAAGCCCGGGAGAAGGGGGAGGGGGGAACAAAAACGTTAACAAGTAATTAGTTTTCAGAAATAATCAGAACTAAGTAGTAATTAAGGAAAAAGAGAATCCAGAGGGCACAAATTACACTCTCTGCTTCGAACTTTTTATGACTTCTCTTAGCCTTGTTTTCACTGTTTCGTTTTATTAGATCTTCCTGTAAATATGGGACTTCGTTTGTCTTTTTTTTATGAAAGATGACTGCAGATAAATACAGTCAATAACAAGTTCCCAGTCATGGTGGTGGTGGTGGTAGTAGTAGCAATATTTTATTTAACAATACTCTCAATAGGCTTCTTGAAACTGTATACATATTACCTTCCAATAAATGAAGGAAAATCGAACTTCCACTTGTGGACCACTAGTTCCACAATCGCTCTTGAGTTGTTCACATAACTGGCAAAAAGAACATAGGGTACTGAGGATATCATTGATCAGAAATTAATTATGAATCACTTATCTACAGCGTATCCAATCTAACATGAACGGTCTCACAGATGTGTGCGCCATACGGGTACACTGTGAGAGGCGAGCATCGGAGCGTCAGTCGGGGGGAGGGGGGAAACCTGCGATCTTCATTTATTTTTCATTTGTCAAAATTCTTCTGTTTTGTTTGTAAAGGTTTACACTTAATGTAGACTGTTTGAAAGTACGCCTTTGCAAATTATTGTGAAATAACATGGAAATAAGTGATTTAACTTAACATTAAAAGACACTGCCAGACGGAACATTATCGTGAATTTGATCAGAACAATGGACATGAACACGTTAAGGCAAAACAACTGAGTTTAAAAGCCACTGCACAGCAGACATTTTTATTTCAAGATGGAATTTGTAGAATATTTTGTATGTATTACTTATTATTGTATTGTTATAGTCAGTGGTTAGCACATTCATATAAATATACAAATAAACGTTTGATTTAAAAAATATTTTCATTCTAACCATAAACTTCACCGCATACAAAATCATTCTTTTTTTGTACACCAGCTTTGTAAACAGTCTTTATCATTGATCTGAATTGTTGTTCACAATTGAAGATCAACTCGGAAAAAGGTTATAACATCACATTATTTAAAATATGTGTGACTTAAATGGAAGAAGTAATTTTGAAGCAGTAATTTATTACAATAATATGTGTGGCGAATGAAGGAAGTAATTTTGAAGCAGTAATTTATTACAGTAATATGTGTGTGACGACTGAAAGAAGTAATTTTGAAGCAGTATTTATTACAATAATATGTGTGACGGATGAAATAAGCAATTCTGAAGCAGTAATTTATTACAATGATATGTGTGACGAGTGAAAGAAGTAATTTTGAAGCCGTAAGTTATTACTATAATGTGTGTGACGAGTGAAAGAAGTAATTTTGAAACAGTAATTTATTACAATAATATGTGTGACGAGTAATAGAAGTAATTTTGAAGCAGTAATTTATTACAATAATATGTGTGACGAATGAAAGAAGTAATTTTGAAGCAGTAATTTATTACAATAAATTACTGCATTCAATAGCAGAATAAATTTGTGTCCTTGATTAGTGAAATGGTTCTGCTAGTAAATATGGAGCTAGTGAAATTATTTTTCTTTCTTCTGAAACATGAATTATAGTTTTGTTGGTTACATCCTTATTCCTGGGAGGTCTTCAATTGTACCAGTGCCGTAAAATATTAGCTATCATGCAAACTAACACGTCATAACGTCTATTATGACGACATAACTTGTATAATGAAGTTAACATTATGAAACGATTTGCCGTGCAATAATATTTAAAACATCATTGTTGTCATAGCAACCCATTCTTCATAGATCAACATTACAGATTTAGTATGTAATTTCTTTATTAATTGTTTTATGATGCTATCGTACAAAAAATAGTGTATGTAACACGTTTATAATGTTATGCACTTATTGCACTCGTCAAAATTCCTCAACATTGACTCATCCAGTAAAGTATCCTATACTTACTTACTTACTGGCTTTTAAGGAACCCGAAGGTTCATTGCCGCCCTCACATAAGCCCGCCATCGGTCCCTATCCTGTGCAAGATTAATCCAGTCTCTATCATCATATCCCACCTCCCTCAAATCCATTTTAATATTATCCTCCCATCTACGTCTCGGCCTCCCTAAAGGTCTTTTTCCCTCCGGTCTCCCAACTAACATTCTCTATGCATTTCTGGATTCGCCCATACGTGCTACATGCCCTGCCCATATCAAACGTCTGGATTTAATGTTACTAATTATGTCAGGTGAAGAATACAATGTGTGCAGTTCTGTGTTGTGTAACTTTCTCCATTCTCCTGTAACTTCATCCCTCTTAGCCCCAAATATTTCCCTAAGCACCTTATTCTCAAACACCCTTAACCTATGTTCCTCTCTCAGAGTGAGAGTCCAAGTTTCACAACCATACAGAAGAACCGGCAATATAAAGTATCCTATAACATTATAAACTCGTTTCGTAATATACCATTCTGTGCTTTAACAAATGGTATAAAACAAAAATCTCAAATGACATTTTCTCATGGTTATCTGTCTTAGTAAATTGTTTGGTTTTCGTAACGCAGTTGACATAACATTATTAAAAAATCGTATCGTTAAACAAGGGTTCTTCATGATCTAGCCTGTATACCGCTCGTTATGTAATTTGGTTTAAATAAATTAGCTATTGCGACCCCACTTTTGCATGCCAGCTGCTATTTTTCCGTCGGTCTAGAAAATTGTCTTCGTGTTCCTGGACTAAAAGTAGTGAGACATGACCACATTAACACGGGTTGGATCTACTGCGAGCTTCTCAAAGATAGAGATGTTGCGAAGGGCAGAAATATCAAGTCGTCGCAATGTTTCTAGACATGTTACAGTTGTAAAAGTTTATTTTTCCCCCTTTTTTTTTTTGTCGCGTGATAGCTTGTGGTTGGTCTATAAAAGTTGGTTCCACCACAGAAGTAACCATTAGAAGGATATAAAGCTGGTGAAAGCGTCTTGGCGTTAATTGCTTCTGAGATGTGTAAAAAATTATTATGATTGCAAAAATAATACCACTAGTGCTGTAATGCGAAAAGCTGGAATATTTATCATGAAAAATCTTTGTATCGCCTCTTCTTAAGATTTATTTGTAAGCACGTGACGTACTGATTGCTGTGTACTTTAAGGATAATCCTGCCATTCCGTTCCGCTAGCATTACGAACTTTTTTTGATATACATTGCAGTTAAGTCCTCTTCTCCACAGGTATAGGTACTGGTAGTTATTTGCCAGGCATGATTTAGTGGCATGTCTTCTTCATAAACTTCTGGTTCGATGTTATCTGACTTGATCCCGGGCAGATCTTATGAAGCCACCGGAGTAGCTCAGTCGGCTAAGGCTCTTGACTGTCAATCCGTAGTTGCACTCGGGTATAGGTTCGATGTTAATGTTATGTTTTATTTAACGACGCTCGCAACTGCAGAGGTTATATCAGCGTCGCCGGATGTGCCGGAATTTTGTCCCGCATGAGTTCTTTATCATGCTAGTAAAGCTACTGACATGAGCCTGCCGCATTTAAGGACACTTAAGGGGAGGTGGTACACCCAATCTCCGCAATGTTAAATTTGCTGTCTTTATTTTGGATTTTCTCTAAAACTACCAATCCTAGGACGATGAAATTTGGTACACTTATATATTGATGGTTTCTGTATTGATTGACATTTTTGTAAATGGATCAGGACACATACACATTATATTTTAACCTGGCGTGGTGTACCACCTCCCCTTAAATGCCATCTACCTGGCCCGGGATCGAACCCGCAACCTTGGGCATAGAAATCAGCGCTATACCAACTCGCCAACCAGGTCGACTATAGGTTCGATTCTCGCTTGGACTGATTACCTGGTTGGGTATTTTCTGAGGTTTTTCCTATCCGTAAGACAAATGTTGGGTATTTTATGGCGAATCCACACTTCATCTCGTCAAATAGCATCTCGATATCATCAATTCCATCAACCCCGTAGTTGATACAGCGTCGTTGAACAACCAAGTAAAAAAAGTGTTATGAACCTTTTAATGAACTAAACGTCAATATAGCAGATTTTCTCAATACTTTCGGTGCTATCTTTGTCTGACATTGGTCTCTTTGGTAGGCCTATTTCTGATTCATGGATTGAGCCATATTAGTACAGGGTGCTGCAAAGGAGTTGAAAGGTTTAGTTCTACGTAACGATATTTAACATAGTAAATCTATATAATATACCGATTTTAATATTCTTACTGAAACATACATTTTCGGCATCCCTTTTACCGAAAAAGTTCCTTTGGTGTTCTGTATTTATAGTTGATACAGCGTCGTTCAACAACCAAGTGAAAAAAAAAAGGTGTTATGAGCCTTTTAATGAACAAAGCGTCATTGTACCAGATTTTCTCAATACTTTCAGTGCCATCTTTGTCTGACATTGGTCTCTTTACTCCTATGTTATTATTCTTTGGTAGGCCTATTTCTGATTCGTGGATTGAGCCATATTAGTACAGGGTGCTGCAAAGGAGTTGAAAGGTTTAGTTCTACGTAACGATATTCAACATAGTAAATCTATGTAATATACCGATTTTAATATTCTTATTGGAACATACATTTTCGGCATCCCTCATACCGAAAAAGTTCCTTTGGTGTTCTGTATTTATTTAATGTAAATTTGCGTTATCAACAGTAATCTCACTGGAGGTTTTGATTTATCTAGAGAAAATCAAAACTCTAGTGGGATTTAATTGACTATTACGCGATTAGAAGAAAGTATATAAAGATTAGAAGTAACGAAGTACTCCAGTACAATAAAATATTAATTGACTTACGAATATACAACTGTCTTCAATTAATGTATTATTGTACCATCTGGACATTACAAATATTACGCTAGATGCATGCTAAATGGCAGTGGTGTGTTATAATTATGTGATGTTATCAGGTGTGCCAACTATGGAATCTTCATTGAACTCTGTAGACGGTTACTAGTCAAGAAGGCTTTGTTGATTCAGTTTCATTTTTATTAAAACATTTGCATTCCACTTCAATCATCCGGATCCCAGTAATCAACGTTACTTGACAAATGATTTTCAATAAATCTTAGTATTAAACAATCTCTGATACGTGACTATCCATAATAGATTGGTTGAAAGACGTCCTTTCGTACCGTTTTATTGGTCAAAAGTAGTGTGACGTAGTAAAAGTGTAATAGTCACAGAAAAAACATTGTATGATACACATTCGTAAAGTTATCTTTTTGGCCCTCGTGTGTTTATGAAATGAGGCGAACTTTACACTCGTACCAAAAAGAGAACCTTTACGAACTTGTGTCATAAATAATTATTTTCGGTACAGGGAGGTTGAAAACGTGTAGTTTTATGAAGAATATGTAAATCGATTACTTGCAGCATAGAAATGCCTTATCTTTACATCTCGTGTAATGAGAAAGCAAAACGTTCGCAAATTTAAATGTGTTTGGAATCCCGAGATCCGCTGGAGGTAGACACCTAGCTGGAAGAATGTTTGGCTCACGTACCACGCCAATCACCAGGGTGAACCCCAGCTGCGTCGATCATAACGTGTGCCATGCGGAAGCGTTTATCGCTGAGCATTATCCTGTTCAGTGAAGCTGTGCTCGGCTATCACACACATCACCAATGCACTGTACAAAAAAATAACCAAAAAACCGTTTTATAAATTATCCAGCAACGCTTTATCTCACTACGGAAATTACACATTTTCGGCCAGTTTGTATGATTGAGAGGGACTTGAACTTGGCCCCCTGGCTTCAGTGCCGGCGATGGCGATCGATCTCGCTATAACAGGATTATGATCCCGACATTGCAGCCAAACATTTACTGCAACAATTTATCAAGAGAATCAAAGAACATGTGTTATGCGGTGTTTTTCAAATACACACGGTTCACCAAACATATTCACAGGATGTATTGTGGTTTAGTACTCTGAATGACGAACTGGGGTCACTAGAAAGGATTTCTTTTTCGAATTTTGCTTAAGGTTGGGGGGGTGATTGGTGAAATTTCTATGTAGGCTACTACATTTTGCAAGATACGACCTTGATTTTTTGTACACATAATCACAGTGTGATAGGTAATGATGTGCAGAAGTTTCATTTCTGTGAGTCAATTAGTTTTTTTAGTTATTAACAAAAATCTCTTTCTTTCTTTCTTTCTTTCTTTCTTTCTTTCTTTCTTTCTTTCTTTCTTTCTTTCTCTCAGTTTAACCTCTCCCTTGTAGGTACATTTACACGACCCACGCCACCCGGGCCTTACAGGGCCGCGACCTGTCGGGAGAGGTATTAAGCTATGGATCACATACCTGTACATACTTTTTTGACCACACAAGGACATGGAGGGCCTCCCCGGATGAGGGATCAGCTCTATGCCAGGGCCACCTCCGATACAACACAAACATTTAAGACATTACACAGCATTCACTCACACATATGAAAGGATTAAGGGAAGGATCGCAGTTCATGGCCGGACTTTCAAGAGGTACAATCCCGGCATTTGCCTGGAAATAACAGAGGAAACCATGGAAAACCTCAGTTAGGATTGTCGGCCCCTGGGATCGAACCCCGGACCTCCCAAATGCGAGGCCAGCCCTCTACCACGCCGCTAGCCCGCTCGGTAATTAACAAAGATATTTTAAAAAATTTGCATATTTCAAAATGAAATGTGTCGCTCAATTTTTCAGTAAAATGTATGAAATTTTTTTTGCAAGATCAGTGGCATATTTATAAAAACATGACGCATTAGTTTTCCTATAGCTTTACTACAAAACGGGGAAAACAATTTATGACCACTGCATACCTAAAAATAGAATTTATCCATTGCCACTATAAATATTCCAATTTTTATTACAAGAAGTATTCATTTAATCACAAAATCCATATGTTATTTTGTTAACCGCACTGAATAGAACATGCAGAAAAAATTTAATGTTTATAGCATCAAAATTGTAAGAACCTTTAACTTCGAACCTGAAGAAATGTGCTGAAAAAAAATGTGAGGAAACAGCTTGTAAAATTTGCATGGAATTTTTGCGTAATTTTTATGCTTTCGAGCGCCGCAGAGCATTTAAACTTGCTCAACATATAAATAAGAGAGTGTTGATTATTTTTCACAAGAAAACGAAAATGCGATTTTTGATTGAAAATTACAAACATTTCACCCGTTTCTCCCCTTAAAGAAAATACGAGCTTATACAATTTTGTAGGGAGAGTTCTTTCAGGACCGGACACTGAAAGTTTTTTATTGCGTAGTTAAAAAAAAACATTATTATGTTAACTTTATTTTTCCTTTAACATGAAATCAACAAATCAACTAACAAATATTTGTAACATAAACACTTAAAAAATGAATCTAAAAGAATGCTGTAAAGAAATAAAATGAACATAAAAATTTGCATACACACTAGAACTCCAATTATCCGGACTAATTGGGGATCGGGGCGATCCGGATATCCAGAAATCCGGATAATTGGATATGGCTAAAAAAAACAATGTCTGACACAGTAAAAACTCAATTTTTATTGATAAAAACTAATCAAACATAGGTATGTATGCACTCGTATGTATGTATGTATGTATGTATGTATGTATGTATGTATGTATGTATGTATGTATGTATGTATGTATGTACCATTAAAACTGTACGCTAAAGTAAATTAGTACATTATGCAACGAGCCTATAATGAAGGTAATTAAGAAGCGAGTATGGATATTTATGAAACGAGCGCAAGCGAGTTTCATAATTTTCATACGAGCTTCTTACTGTAATTACCATTATAGGCGAGTTTGATACGACTTTTTGTGCTCGACCATATTTCTAACGTAATATTATTAATTTTCTTTGTATCTGACCTTGGCAAATGTCCCGTATGTTGTGAGATGTGCGCAGACGCGAAAGTATTGATTTTTTCCGAGGAACAGATGTTCACATTGACCTTGCTAGGCCATAAGAACCTACAGAGATAACATTGAAATTAAATTAGACATTGAAAAACGAGATGACAAATTGAATTTATTTGAATATTATTTACAATTAACGCTAATTATTATAGTAACAGAACATAACCTTCTGCGACAGTATGGGATTTCCAGCCTCCGTGACTTTTCGCTAATTCTCTTTCGATTGCATATCCGAGAATAATCGATACTTGCGGTTTTATAACGGTAGAAAGCTGACCTGTCATTGGCTGAACAGTTGTAACCTGAGTCGTTATTGGCTGAAAGACCTGACCTTTAATGAGTAGATGTACTTTAATGACATACATTAAAGGTCTGCTACCAGGTGTATAATTACTACATTTCGGCATGGTCGAGCATAAAAAAAATATAAAAAATTAAGATACAGTATTGTATACAAATTTATTTTAGTACAGTACATAATTCTTTACAGTACCTGTACTCTATTTTACTTGAAACATCCAACAGCGTATGTTACTTTGAAGAAGTCACTCGTTTCGTGCCACAAGATTTCGCAGGCGCTTGACAGCAAGCAATTTTACTGTACAGTATTAATTTTTGTATTTTCCCCCCAATCGATTCGGATAATTGTTGATCCGGATGATTGGGGTCCGGATAATTGGAGTTGTACTGTATTTAGAAATGGAGTACAGTACCGGACACATGTTTAATGCTCGGAATCGCATTCCTAGTTGTCTGATGTTTTCGGAACACTAGCACAAGCTTCGTGAGCCCACATAAACAGTGACATGCATTCTTATGCATTGCAGAGATATTTGGGATTTAACCAAGGCATACTGGTGCACAATCTAATAATTAAAAGTTGTGCACCACCACCTCTCTTCGTTCCGAGGCAGAAATTTTACACGAAAATCTCTGACCCCGCCGGGAATCGAACCGGGACCAGTTAGTCTGGTGGCAGACGCGCTACCACAGTGCTAACTCGGCAGACAGTTAAAAGAATTTACGAACTTAATAGTACATCATGCGACGAGCCTATAATGATAGTAATTAAGAAGCGAGTATGGATGTTTATGAAACGAGCGCAAGCGAGTTTCATACGACTTTTTATGTTCGACCGTATTTCTAACTTGAAATTATTCAGATGTATACATTTTATTTGTATCTGACAAGCTCGGAAGTGACTTTGTTCTAGGTCGTGAATTGTGAGATGTGCGCAGACGCGAAAGTATGGATTTTTTTCCGAGGAACAATAATGTCATTTGACCTTGATGTAATCCCGTTAAACTTGATATAATCTTGATTATTGAATTCGACATTGAAAAACGAGATGACAAATTGAATTTATTTGAATATTATTTACAATTAACGCTAATTATTATAGTAACAGAACATAACCTTCTGCGACAGTATTGGATTTCCAGCCTCCGTGACTTTTCGCTAATTCTTTTTCGATTGCATATCCGAGAATAATCGATACTTGCGGTTTTATAACGGTACAAAGCTGTCTTGTCATTGGCTGAACACCTGTACTTTAACGAGTAGGTGTACTATAATGACATGCATTAAAGGACTGCTACCAGGTGTATAATTACTACATTTCGGCATGGTCGAGCATAAAATATTTTTGGAAATTAAAACGTCGAGAGAATTAAAATGTGAAAAAGAGCACAAGTTGGGAAAAGCACATTTCAAGACGAAACAAATCCAAGACCACCGGTGCGGATTGCAAGAGACGGCAGGGGGAGCGCAAGATCTCGGCGGTACACACGAGCTGCGAAGATTCTGTGACTGTAGAACGGCAAGACGTATCACATCGGCTCAAACAGTGTACTGTTAGTGTGTAAGCATACTTTGTATTCTGTGAATAATTCATGCAATAAACGAAACAAACTGAAAACTTTTTTTTCGCCAATTTAACCCAGAATCGTCCTAGCTGATAATCGTAGCTCTACGTCCATAAACTCTTCGGCTCTCTTCACTCGTGCTGTCTTTCTCCTTTTTATTATGTATGACGACTTTTTTTTTTAAGGGCAACGCAATATTTTGCACTTGTTCTTGTCTTGGTCGCTGAACCACACAATGTGGACAAACAAAAAGCAGCAGGAGGTCACGTTGCACAAATATGTTCTTCGTATGCTTGGTGACACATTGCTCATTTTCAAGCTATTGGTTAATATTGAGTTAGAGTCGTCGTATTCAAGCACAAAGTTTGTCTCCGCGTGAAGTCCGCTGTATAAACTTTCCCACCCGTTGCAGAGAACCCATAATTCACATCAATTCTCTACTGAAAGCTAAAATTAGTTTGAGAAGATGGACGGTCACATTTCTTGCCTTGGAAAGTGATGAGGTTCTCCGCGTTTTGCCTTCTCATTCTTCTCCTTTCTTTAGCCCTTTCCCATCTACTTCATCTTCTCATTTTCCTATCTTTTGGTCATTATTTTGCTGCGTGTCCACTATTTTCTTCTCGATTTTGTTAGCATTTTTTATTCTGTTATATCATGACGTAACAACGATACAATTTTTACAGGGTGATAACTAATTTATTGTAAATCTCTGGGGAGTGGATAGAGGAAATAAACCACCGACGCGGCGTAGTAAGTTGGCTAAGGCGCTTGCCTGTCGATCAGGAATAAATTGCGCTCGGGCACTGGTTTTATTCTCGCTTGGGCTCATTGCCTGGTTGGGTTTTTCAGAGGTTGTACCCAACTGTTAGGCAAATGTCAGGTAACATATGGCGAATCCTCGACCTATCTAGCCAAATATCATCTCGCTATCACCAATTTCATCGACGCTAAATAACCTCGTAGTTAATACAGCGTCGTTAAATAACCAAGTAAAAACATAGGAGAAATAAAAACAACTAAAAAGTCCATGTAAATATGAAGTCAGTTTCACTTTGTTTTTCAATTACAGGTAGGCCTACTTCTGAATTTATGTGGTTTAGTTCTTACATTATTAGTGAGTTATGTTATTAAATCAGTAGGTTTTATAAAAAAAAAAAAGCAAAACAGAATTTACTTATTGTTGCCAAGTGACAACTGAAGACAAAAGATAGTGGAAGCTTCGAGATACATGACAGAGCACGGCACATTTTTCTCTTGTTGTTAGAATGATTCTAAGTTAGCGATTCCCTAATAAATTGATAGGTTGTGGGAATCAACATCTGGCCTGCTCGTTCCCCTGACCTAAGTTTATTGGAATTTTACTTATGGGGACTTGTGCATTCAAGATCTATTGAGAACATTGAAATTCTTCGCCAGCGTATTGAAGAAGGATGTCGACAGATAAACAGACAATTAGAATATGACAGAGAGAGTAAGACAGTCCATGATACGCTTAGAAGCCTGTATTAGAACTCATGGCGACCATTTTGAGCACTATCTCTATAATTGTGCATGGACTTCGTAGAAAAGATGTAAAAATAAAGTTGTAATAAACAAACATATATGAACTAAGAAGTATAGATAGTTTAAAAAATAACGAAACGAGATTGACTATATATTTACATGAACATTTTTGTTTATTTTTATGTTCTCTATCCATTCCCCAAAGGTTTCCCACATATTAGATAACACCCTGTATAGTATCGGTGCAGCTGATGAAGTAAATAAATATTTGATGAGATGAATCCGAGAATTCATCATGGTGTTACCTGATATTCACTTTACAGTTAGAGAAAAAATCCTTACAATTCTTGCCCAATCAGCGTAAGCTGGAATCGAACCACTTCCGGCAGTAGCCTCGGCGCATGAATCCCGCTGTTTATCCCTAAAATTATGCCGGTGGCTGAAAGCATGTTCAAGCTACATACACAGGCGAGTCATTAAGTTACAAATCAAAGCGACCTTTTAGTTTTGAATGACGCGCTTGAAGCTATTACCGCTAGATGGCAGTATTAGTCAGGTGTAAAAGTAATCGATGTGCTTACAACAAAACGAAGAAGCAGCAGTTGCCAGATGTCGTAACCTCTGCAAGAGTGTACTATTGCCGAGTGGCACTCCGTTGTGCCATTCATCTGGGCAGAAATTCTGCAAAAAAATGATATTCACAAAGGAATACTGTTTTTTTATGCTAAGCATCACGTTAATCTGGTTACAGTTTTGTGAAGAAATTCTTTGAAGGTGGACAAGTATCCAACACCAAGTCGATTGGCCAGTGGAGAGTGTCATGGAAGCAAATATGCCTACAACTTGATCTGAGCAGACAAGATGAAGGGAACTATAATATATTAGCCCAATGGTATACACGTGCAGAGGTGCCGCCATTTTGCAACTGCTGCTTCTTTGTTTTGCTTGTGCACACATAGATAACTCTGTCATTTAGCAGTGATAGCTTCAGGAAGCTCATTCAAAAATGTAAGTCATTACTTGAATTTATATCTTACTGACTCTCGCTCGTAAATATCAAAATGCTAGTTCGTATTGTAGCAGAAGCTACCGTTGAAGCACAGAATCTCCAGCAACATGACACTCGTAGATTAAAACTGTGTATCTAAATTATAAATTGAGTTCCTGAGACTGTGGCCTGGGTTGGACCGCAGCGTGATTGTGGGAAGATATGCGGATCCAGATGTCGGTCTTGTTTTGGCCCACACACACTATTATGGGAAAAGCTGAAGAATGTGTTGTCTTGAGTATTGTATACTGAATTTTATTGTACGATTTGGTGAGAAAGAATGAGAAGGCGCTGACATCGAGTAACTGTGCAGGAAGTGCATGCGCACATGCAAGCTGTGTGCAGATATCAGAGACTCTCGCTGAGAGCCTAAGGAAATGTTTAGAAATAACACACATATGCTGAGAAATGAATGATACTAAGATAGCGAATATTAAATATGGACAGAAATCAATAATATTTTGCAATTAATTTTGCGTAATTTTCAGAAAAGTCCATGAATATGTTAGAAATTTATTTTATCTTTTCAGTCGTTGACTTTACTACTTTATATATTTTGTTAGGTGTTAACCTTTACATAATAAGTTGTGTGATGTATGAACGTTTTCGTTGAGGATTTCAACATCATCAGATACAAACTGTCATTTTACAATATCAATACTCTCAGTGTTATCTACACAATCTACACATACAATACATGTTTACTATCATATGGGGATAAAACCTATTAAAAATTATATGAATTAGTTTTATAATGTTCAATTGTGGATACCCCAAATGTCAACAATTAAAATATATTTATATTATCATGGATATATTTTTCGCAAGTCATCACATGTGAACAATATTATGAGCGATGTAATGATATGAGACTAAAAGTGAGATTAAAATATAAAAATGAGCTAACTCTATTCAATGCTTTACTACGCATGTGAAGATTTGCAAATTACAATGTCTGTTACAAGGTATTCACTTTTCCATATCATGGTGTAAGATTCTAGCCTGTTATAACTGCCTATATTTTGCAGATCTTGGTGTTATTGTTTATGCCAATATGTTGGGTTTAAATTGTTTATAGTTAATAGGTGATGGGCGTGTGTTCTGTTGTTGCTCATGTTACGGGATGATTATTCAATCCAGTAAACATCCCGTAACATCACACAACTTACTGGATTGAATAATCATCCCGTAACATGAGCAACAACAGAACACACGCCCATCACCTATTAACTATAAACAATTTAAACCCAACATATTGGCATAAACAATAACACCAAGATCTGCAAAATATAGGCAGTTATAACAGGCTAGAATCTTACACCATGATATGGAAAAGTGAATACCTTGTAACAAAATATTGTAATTTGCAAATCCTCACATGCATAGTAAAGCATTGAATAGAGTTAGCTCATTTTTATATTTTAATCTCACTTTTAGTCTCATATCATTACATCGCTCATAATATTGTTCACATGTGATGACTTGCAAAAAATATATCCATGATAATATAAGTATATTTTAATTGTTGACATTTGGGGTATCCACAATTAAACACTATAAAACTAATTCATATAATTTTAATAGGTTTTATCCCCATATGATAGTAAACATGTATTGTATGTGTAGATTGTGTAGATAACACTGAGAGTATTGATATTGTAAAATGACAGTTTGTATCTGATGATGTTGAAATGCTCAACGAAAACGTTCATACATCACACAACTTATTATGTAAAGGTTAACACCTAACAAAATATATAAAGTAGTAAAGTCAACGACTGAAAAGATAAAATAAATTTCTAACAGAAATCAATAAGATTAGTAGTAGTAGTAGTAGTAGTAGTAGTAGTAGTAGTAGTAGTAGTAGTAGTAGTAATAGTAGTAGTGGTAGTAACCAGGGAAAGGAAGTTCATGGCCTAAAAACGTGAAGAATATGTATGCATTTATGCCGTAAAAATAGATAAATATGCTACAAAATATGCATTATCAGTCTGAGATTATTTCAACAGAATAATAAGGTACAGGTAACTTACGTTTAGTCTATGGATTTTGAAGTGTTTGCCTCATTGCTGAATGCTCCATTTATGCTATTACATTTCACAACGAAGCAGTGACGTACCATTTTCTGTTATCATTCTTCGCCTGTTGTCTCTCAGCATAGCTTCTTAGCGCGAAAAACTTCGTTCTACGTCACAAGAATTAAGAGGGGTTTGCACAAAAGCTGTGAGATGTTCTATACAAAATTTTGTTGGTTTTTTGGGTGTTTTTCCTTCGAGAATATCTTGAATTTCTTTAAGTTGATAATAGCCAGGGTTTTTGGAAAGAATATTTGCTGTTTTCTCGTCCACTTTATCTCCTATATTTCCTGAAACTGATGTTAAACTGGATATTGTTCTATCGAAATCTGCTGAAGACTGCAGCAGAGGAATACCAATTGCTAACTTGAGAGGCTCCCTATGAGGGCGTCATCGTTGCTGTCAAAATTCATAAACATAAATTAGTCGTGTTTACGAGGTTTCACACTTTTAAAAATGGGGGAAAGACAAATGAGCACACATAATATGCAGTTTGCCTGCATAAATGTTAAAATACGATGCTTTTATAAATAAAGGCAAAATATTCACTTTTATGCACAATAAAAGTAATATCATTGTATTCAGAAATTTGTAATTCATGTATATAATCTTTCAGCATACTCACACAACTATAGAAAACAAATATGCAAATGCATGAACTTCCTTTCCCTAGTAACAACAGCTGTGGTAGTAGACCTAGTGGTAGCACTGGAAGAAATATAGCTAACGAGAACTTATTCATATTTAATCTGCCAAGAACTTCAGCAAACGTGGCATGTTCAGTGAATTTCTTTGCTCTGAATTGGTATGAAAAATTCTCAGCTGTTTTGGTAAAATAGCAAATCATATGCTACCGTTATTTTTCTACAATACAAAGTCTTGGGTATGAATTACATACATGCCATTGTTTTCAGTTAGTTACTAGAAAATATAGTCGAAAATGCATGAAAATGCATAGATGCCTGAATGTAAGTCAGTATTTCAAAGAGTGCTTTGGAATGAAGGTTTTTATGGGTTTTTACGACGCTGTATCATCTTAGGTTATTTAGCGTCTGAATGAAATGAAAATGATAATGCCGGTGAAATGAGTCCGGGGTCCAGCAGCGATAGTTACCCAGCATTTACTCATACTGGGTTGAGAGAAAACCCCGGAAAAAACCTCAACGAGGTAACTTGTCCCTACCGGGCTTCGAACCCGGGCCACCTGGTTTCGAGGTCAGACGCACTAACCGTTACTCCACAGGTATGGGAGGAAATGAACGTTAGCCCTCAAATGACCACGCCTAAGATGTATGTGTGTGTGTGTGTTTCTAACTTAGATATGGGACTATGTCATTACAATTTATTTGGTAATAGACAATAATTAAAATATCTATATCAATACAGTTTTACATTTTATAACAAGTTAAAAATCTTGTACAATTTATTTATTTCTGTGCTGTCAAAAGAATTAAATTTTCGTTTTTTAGGGCGTATTCACAGACATTCTTAGCGCGGGCTTCCGGTAGATGATCAGCGAACTAACGTTTTTCGTATTCATAAGCCATTGTTAGCGATATGATGATATGAATCCCGTACAAGTAACCAGTCGATAGCCGGGGCTAGTTTAGCACACTCGTAGCGCGGGCTACCGAAATGTTTATAAATAACACCCATTACGTCTAAAAGTTCCGTTGTGAGAATGTAGAACACTGCACGAAAGGTTACATGTGTTGGGATCAAATTTCTACACATTTAATGGACAAAACTAAAATTCTTTCAATAATTTATTATCATAATACACTGCTTCCTTAAATTGATTGAGCATATTGTTAATTATGTCAATGGCTTTCCCCAAACACGCTATGAAAAGTTTTACATAACACTGGTTTTATCTCGAAAAGGAAGTAAAAAACGAGCAAAATTATATTCATCATTTTTGTGTGAAATATCTCAAAGAATATCCCTCTAAAATTAATGGCATTAGCTACTTACAGTTCACCCTATATATGTCAAACACTAACACTTGTTACTGTGCTGTAATAAAAACAAATAGACACTTCAAAATACCAAACGTTTTTGAATATAATCAATCAGTTTTTTGTGACTCGTGAAAAATTCCCTGAATTGGACAAGTGCGATGTTTGCAATCCAATATTAATTTTGTTTTGAGATATGTGCACTATATGAAAATTTAAGAATATTTTTAACGTAGTATGTAATAATAAAGAAAAAGAAAAAAAACTATGCACCTAAAAGTTACATCTGACATCTCAAAATATTCGAAAGTGGTACATTAAAAAGTTTGAAAATTATATTAAATTATGGCTACATCTTTTTGTGCATTTTCAGCTTAAATATTAGCAAATTTGATAATTAATTTTCCCATGCGTTCACTTTAAAATTCCCTTAAGACCATCTCCATGTTGCAAGGATGGGCGTACCAACTTATCGATTTTAAACAGTTGGCAATAAAATATAACCCATGGCCCCTTACAAAACCTTACAAAACATGCGCAGCAACAATAATTGCAATATTTAGAGCATATGGTTTGCACATGCTAAGCTAACATACTATTAGTTTGCTGGTAAACGCCATATGTAGGTATATTTTCTCAATACCTTTATTATAGAAAAGAAAAAAAAAATAGCGTTATTATTGGTGAATTGTAACACCAACGGAAGTACTGTTTCCAGCCAATTAGGGATAGTATTGCTGTCATGTTGACAGTAATTCTGCAGGCATACCTACGTGTTTTCTCTGGCATGAGACCTAACACACATGCTACGCACCTTTTGTTACGCGTGTAAACCAAAACTTTTCTGGGAACTGTATTCGAAGTAGCATTAACCGTTTAGCACAGGATGTAAGTGGGAAGGGATTTTTTTTATGATATCCGTCTGTCATGTATTATTTCAAAATTGGTCTCACGTCTCCATAGTAACTAGTGACGCTGACTAGAAGGCACTTGGGAGCAGGTGTGAAGAGGTCATAGGACGTGCATATTAACGGTGCTGAATCACACAAAGATTGGCATTATCCATGTACGTACGAGTAGTATCACATTTAGATGGTTCATTTCTCTCACTACCGAACTGGTAGGGTACTTAACCCCATTAGGAAAATATAAATCCCTACAAAATCGAAAACAATGATAATTTTGAATAATTTCAAGGGAAAAATTGTTCCGGGGCCGGGTATCGATCCCGGGACCTCTAGTTGAACGTGCCAGCGCTCTACCAACTGAGCTACCCGGGAACACCACCCGACATCGTCTCAAATTTTCCCTTTATATCCACACAACTCGCGTGGGCTGACGAAACGCCAGAGACCCACATCGAGTGCCCCGGAACAATTTTCCCCTTGAAATGATTCAAATCCGCTTTACAGGGAGCTTTACCTGAAAGACTAGATTTGCAAAGATAATTTTGCTCAAAATTAGTGAATGGCACCTAAAGAACGATCAAAATAGAGGAATGTACTGAAAAAATTACATAATATTACATGAACATCATTTTTAGTAACCTGGTAGAGTACTTAACTCCATTCTAAAAAATACAAATCCCTATAAAACCTAAAACAACGATAATTTTACTCGAAATTAGTGAATGGTAACCAAAGAATGATCAAAATAGAGGTATATGCTGCAAAAATTACACAATATTACATGAATATCATTTTTAGTAGCATGGTAGAGTACTTGATCCCATTCGAAAAAATACAAATCCGTGTAAAATCGAAAACAATGATAATTTTGCTCAAAATTAGTAAATGGTAACCAAAGAATGATCAAAATTGAGGCATATGCTGCAAAAATTACACAATATTACATGAATATTATTTTTAGTAGACTGATAGGGTACTTAACCCCATTCGAAAAAATACAAATCCCTATAAAATCGAAAACAACGATAATTTTACTCAAAATTAGTGAATGGTAACCAAAGAACGATCAAAATAGAGGAATATACTGCAAAATTACACAATGTTACATCATTTTTAGTAGCTTGCTTTGTTAAAATTTTGAAAAATTTGACGCAAGGGGCCTTTTAGTGACGTCAATATAAAATATATTTTAAAAATTTAATTTCAAAACTATTAGCTTCAATGGAACCAAATGTTGTACAAATTATAGTATTGTAGGCCTGTTTACGTATTTTAAATTTCACAGTTTTCTTTTTTATGAAAATTAAGTTTTAAAAATCGTGTGTGTGCCCTCTTAAGAAGCAAATCTGATTTATTCATTTAGTGTTCTGATCAATGGCAGGTCTTTCACTGCAAACCCAGCTTTCTCCAATCTTTTCTGTTTTGTGACTTCCTCTTAGTCTCCTCGCATGATCCATATATCTTAATGTCGTCTATCATCTGATATCTTCTGCTGCCCCGAACTCTTCCCCCGTTCACCATTCCTTCTAATGCATCCTTCAGTAGTCAGTTTCTTCTCAGCCAATGACCGAACCAATTCCTTTTCCTCTTGCTGAATGTCTGATGACAGATTGTAAAATGACTGAAATATGATTAATGGTTCTTCATCGTGCTTATGAGTAAGTATTAAATTATGATAACTAAAAGTAATTAATTTTTGTTTCACATTAGCAGAAGACACCCTGTATTTTATTCAGCCAAGTAGCCTATAGTATTCAGTAAGGTTTTGCTTGTTACTGAATTCTAATATGTTAAATTTCTAATCGAAACGTTTACACTTAGAAATCTTTATCTGCTGGTATGAGGAATATAGCTCTCCAACCAAGCCTTGTGGTGAAAGTCGAACACTGATTTACAGTATTTACGAGCACTTCATTTATTTGTTTATTCATTCATTTATTTATTTACTCTTCTGTCGCCACACTTATAAACTATTCCTATAAGAATTCCTGCACGCATCCAAGTTCAGAAAATTGTTACTCTTGTAACATAAAACCGCACGTGCAGTAGACAGACGCGCCAAGTTTTGTCTGTTGCTGTCACCCGTTCCCTTTTCAACTGTCGAGTTAACACTTTAGAATAGGCCACCACTTGCCGACATGGAAACTGCAAGCACTAGCGGAGGCGTTGGTACAAGACAACTGAAGATGCAGACGATAAATTAGGTGTAAACGTGGAGGGTGGAGCGAGTACACAAGTGTGTAAAATACCAGAATTTGATGCCGTGCTGACTGTCTGTCAGTTGGTCGGCCATCGCACTGAATTCCTGCCCGCAGTCACTCGACCATGACTCTCATACCGCACAACGCTGCGCCTCGGGATATGAGCGGACTATGTCCTCATATTTATGTCTGCACAACTTACTGGACGATATGTGTCAGAGGAACAACAATTGTATGCATCTGAAGTCTGAATACCGTAATATGTAGCTAGTCGGCGATGTATGCAATAGAGGGGGCAAGGAACTCGCCATCCTACCTCGTTATCTCCTGGCCTAGTTGCTTCATAAGTGGTGCCTTCTTGGAATCACTTGTGAGGTTCAGACCTGTCTTCGGACAGTTGACTAAACAACAACAGTACGCTTTGGTAGGGGATACAACTTTATTTGTATAGCTCGCGCAAGAAACGATCAGTGTTGCCAACACATAAATTGTATCCCCGTCAGTCTATAACCTAAAAATCCGTCAGAATCCGTCAAAATAAAAAAAAATACCCACCCATATCTATAATAGAAATAAGAAGCAAATTTTAACATAACTTACTTACCAATCTTGATTGAAATAATAATTCATCCACAACATCTGCCTCTGGTTCTGCATTTGATGTGCTGGGTTGGTCTGCGTTTTCCAAAAATAAAGCAATTAAAAATGACAGCAGCTAAAAAAGTCAAAAGACGATGTAAATCGTAATTTCCGTCATAAAATCCGTCACCCGTCAAAGCCATTCTTTTGCCGTCAGTTACGTTGAAATTCCGTCTGCTTTGACGGAATTTCCGTCCAGTTGGCAACACTGGAAACGATTACCGAAAACCAATGGTGGCGTTGCTGTCTGTTTTGACGTGTGTATGTAGGCATGCCGACGGGGGAGAGTGCCAGCCGATGGAAGTACTGTCTCTTCCAAGAAGATGAACAAATGAGGACATCGCTGTAGAAATAAAGAACGTAGCAAGAGAAAAATTCGAAGCTAATTAAACGCGCAACATATGTTTACGAATGAAATAATAATACCGTGCGATACAAGACACGCATTCACATGCAATGGAACAAACTAAAGTCGTAATGTAACTATCACAACGCAAGACTGATTCTATCGATGTCAGTTCTCTTCCGACTGTACTCTTCAATATCATTCATTTTATCTCATGACCTTTCCTGTCGCCCGCTCTTCCTTATCGCAGTGTTTAATTCGCATTCCTTCCGTCGGTAATCCGTGCTTGCGAGACCTATATGTGCGATTATTTCCTTATCGTCTCTGTTCGTCGTCAGGCCGTGAGTCTTTCTTGCGGAGAAAAGTTATGCGTATCTGCCGTGGACAGAACGAATGATGTTAAATGCTGAAATGAAATTTGGGGATATTTGTATGTAGAGGCCTATATAAAAAAAAGTACAGGATAACAGAGAGGGTTTGGAATTGAACGGGTTACACCAGCTGCTTGTCTATGTGGATGACGTGAATATATTAGGTGAAAATCCACAAACTATTAGGGAAAACACGGAAATTTTACTTTAAGCAAGTAAAGAGATAGGTTTGGAAGTAAATTACGAAAAGACAAAGCATACGACTATGTCTCGTGACCATTATATTCTACAAAATGGAAATTTATACTTTGAAGAGGTGGAAAAATTAAAATATCTTGGAACAATAGTAACGAACATAAATGCCACTCTGGAGGAAATTAAACGCAGAATAAATATGGGAAATGCCCGTTATTATTCGGTTGAGAAGCTTTTGTCATTCAGCCTGCTGTCAATAAAGCTGAAAGTTAGAATTTATAAAAGTTATATTACCGGTTATTCTGTATGGTTGTGAAACTTGGACTCTTACTTTAAGAGTGGACCACAGGTTAAGGGTGTTTAAGAATAAGATGCTTAGGAAAATATTTTGAGCTAAAAGAGATGGCGTTGCAGGACACAGGACTGCAGACATTGTATTCTTCACCTGACATAATTAGGAACATTAAATTCAGACGTTTGAGATGGGCAGGGCATGTAGCACGTACGGGCGAATCCAGATATGCATATAGAGTGTTAGTTGGGAGGCCGGAGGGAAAAAGACCTTTAGGGAGGCCGAGACGTAGATGGGAGGATACTATTAATATATATTCGAGGGAGGTGGGATATGAATGAAGACTGGATTAATCTTGCTAAGTTGGGAAAACCTCGAAAAGAAAAAAGAAAAAAAAAAACAAGCGGGAATCAAACCCATGCCGGAGCGCAACTCCGGATCGGCAGGTAGCCTAAGCGTCTCAGCCGACTGAGCTACGCCGGTGGCTAGTGTGTATGTTTTCTAGTACTGAGGAAAGAATACCCTTCAAAATGCAGTTTTAATAATAATCTGTCAAACAATTCTGCTCATCTGAAATTGAAGTTAACAAAAAATTATTTGCACCCAAGAATCTGGGTCCGGTCACACGAACACAGATGGAACTGGCTCACCTTACTAATTTGAGGGTGATGAGTCTCGTGGTGATAATCTTTCCCATGTCAAGTCATCCGTTTAGGCTACAGCGAAGTCCAAATTCAAAATTTCAGTAATACTTGTGATTTCTTTTGAAGGGAAAAAGACTGCCAAACCTGAAGTGTTCATGATGATGATGATGATGATGATGATGATGATGATGATGATGATGATGATGATGATGATGATTTAGACGGACACTTAACTTGAGACGAACATGACGCCAGAACTCCATCTACGTCCGACACAGGAGGAAGTCACACGGAACGCCATGTACATCACAACGAACAGTGGAGAGAGGAAAGCATGGAAATAGGACATTCAGATTTTAGACTCGAATACCATGTCTCCCAGATGCAACAGCTTGTTCCGAGTTTAAACACAGCTGCGATGAAGGACAATGATCTGAGAGATAACTCTGTAGGAGGCGAGGAGCTTGTTATGGCCTCAGGAGTCATCCAACAGTAGCGGTCCCTGCCTCACAGAGAATCGAAACCCGGTCATCCGGTTCTGAGCAAGAAGCAGCTGACATGATAGCTGAAAAAAATGATATTAATTTTAATATCGCTAACGGGACACGACGCTTATAAACGGACTGTGAAAAAAAGGGTAACTATTAATATATTACTTCTTTATGACGGGATTATGTAGATAATTACACCTAGTTTAAATCTGTCCCTATGGAATGTGGATGTGTATTACTTTCGGTACAGTTTGGTGTGTTCTCCAATTGAACGTTGCAGTTTTCGACGTGTTCTAGATCTATTCCTTGCTTTTTTGGTTTCCGTGTACTGTGTTCATTGTTGAAGGAAAGGTCCAATTTGTAAAGAATAAAGGGTAAAGGTTGGTAATATTGTGATATTAATAATATTATGATAGTTCTTTTTGAGAATATTTTACAATTTTATTAAGTGAGAGGAAGATCGGTTTTTTTGCGTCAACGTATTAAGGGAATATTCGTGAACAAGTTGCTGCACAAAACCGGTCCTTCTCTCTCTCAGTAAAATTGTGAAAAATTCTCAAAAAGAACTATCACAATATTACTCGTATCACAATATTACCAACTTTTACCATACATGCTATTTTTTTTCTAAATGTTAAATTTTGTAAACCTTAAACCGTCAATGTCTATACAAGAATAGGAGTAACTTAATTTTCCTAATAGGTGTTGGAAGTTTCGGAGCTGGTGAAGTATGAAGCCCGTACTGCTTACAAATAGCTTTTAGAGAACCCGGAGTTTCATTGCCGCCCTCACATAAGCCCGCTATGGATCCCTATCCTGAGCAAGATTAATCCAGTCCCTATCATCATATCGATGGCTCAGAACCAGACTGTTCCAAGTCCATTTTGATATTTTTTTTTCAAGAGAGCTATTTTAAACTCCTGACATTCGAAGCTTCATGAAACAATTTGGAATAGCTTCATAGCAACCTTATGGAGAGGAATATTTATAATTTTGTTCGATTCATATATGCAGACAAGAACATAGAACACTATGCAACACAGATTTCTTTCTTATAACAAGTTGGACATAGAACAGTCTGGTTCTCAGCCATCGATATCTCACTTTCCTCAAATACATTTTAATATTATCCTCTCATCTACGTCTCGGTCCCCCGAAGGTATTTTACCCTCAGACCTTACAACCAGAACTCTATACGAATTTTTGTATTCACCCATACGTGCTACATGCCCTGGCCATCTCAAAGGTCTGAATTTTAATGTTCCTAATTATGTTAGGTGACGAATATAATGCGTGCAGTTCTGCATTGTGTAACTTTCACCATTCTCCTGTAACTTCATCTCTGTTAGCCCCAAATATTTTCCTAAGCATCTTATTCTCGAACACTCTTAACCTTTGTTACTTACTTACTTACTGGCTTTTAAGGAACCCGGAGGTTCATTGCCGCCCTCACATAAGCCCGCCATTGGTCCCTACCCTGAGCAAAATTAATCCATTCTCTATCATCATATCCCACCTCCCTCAAATCCATTTTAATATTATCTTCCCATCTACGTCTCGGCCTCCCTAAAGGTCTTTTTCCCTCCGGCCTCCCAACTAACACTCTATATGCATTTCTCGGTTCGCCCATACGTGCTACATGCCCTGCCCATCTCTCTTATTTAAAGGATTCGTAACAAGCTGTTTTTTTACGGTGAAGGATTGTTAGCCCTTCGCCCAACCCCCAAGCTGGAGGACCACCCCTCATCGGCCGTCCGCGACTGCTTATTCAATATATTCACAGCTACCCTCCATATCTGGAGGCCGTCTCCTCGATCCGCAACCTGAGGACGCGCCATGCCGTGGTGATAGGGACCCACAATACATGGGTTAACCTTTGTTACTCTCTCAAAATGAGAGTCCAAGTTTCTCAACCATACAAAACCTCGGAAAATGCATAGAACCCACGCCCGAGTGCGGCTACAGATCAAAAGGCAAGAGCCTCTACCGTCTGAGCTACGCCGGTGACAGGAAGATGTTAAGTAGTAAGTAGTGAGTATACAGTAAAATAAGATCATAATAAAAAATGAAAGAAGTTGATAATGAAACAGAAATAGAAGATGATTTAGAAGTTCGTAATGGAATAGTTAAAGAAGATGATCATTTAATGCAATAAAAAATTGATCATTAAGTAGAAAAGAATACGATCAAGAAGAGAAGACTGATAAATAAAGGCGCAAAAAATAAACAGAAAATTATAAGCAATTGTAGAAAAAAAACTTAAAATTGTTTAACGACACGTTAAAAGTGTTAAAATTTTTAAAAAAGGTTATGTACCTTGGACGGCCCGTTTGGACGTGTTAACGTGAACCAGAATCAGTGAATAATTGTAGAAGAAGAAGAAGAAGAGTCCACACCTGTAGAGTAACGGTCAGCGCGTCTGGCTGCGAAACCAGGTGGCCCGGGTTCGAATCCCGGTCGGAGCAAGTTACCTGGTTGAGGTTTTCCCTCAACCCAATACGAGCAAATGCTGGGTAACTTTCGGTGCTGGACCCCGGACTCATTTCACCGGCATTATCAGCATTTTCACCTTCATATCATTTAGACGCTAAATAACCTAGATGTTGATACAGCGTCGTAAAATAATAAACTAAAATAAAAAAAAGAAAAAGAAGAAGAAAATATGATCATGATGACGATGATTATGTAGAAAAAGAGTAATAGGAATATAACAAGTTGTAGGAGAGGTTGATAGGAAAATGAATGTGATGCCGACAATAAACTGAAAGCAGTAGATGATGATGATGATGATGATGATGATGATGATGGCAGTTATGAATGAATGGGTGGTTGCATGCATGGATGGATTTGTAACATAGGACTTCATTAATGTGTAGGGCTACATGAGGTTACGATTGCCGTTTACCATCACCTTTAACTGGGGAAAACACAAAAGTCCGAGCATTCGGACCACCCGCAGACATAGCATCGAGAAACCATTAATATCATCGCCATCATCACAATCCCCGCTTCAGATATCATCATAACAGAACCATCGCACAAGACATATAGCACGGAGCGATGCACCTCGGGATATGAGTGCGCTAAGGGCCGACTCACAAGGGTTGTAAATTGTGACCCACCCTCGACGTGGGCCACAATTACCTGCGATCCACTGGACCGGAACCGCGTCCTGGGGGCATGAGTGAACTAACACGCATGCGCACATCCTCATTCCCAAGCACCGCCAAGTCGGTTGCAGACCATTGGTTGCGCCCCGCGGGCATCGAACCAGCGTCTTGCCGCTTTCCTGAAGGAGGGAAGATGGTTCAAGTCTCAATTAACGGGACGACTAGGTCCGTGGCTGCCACGCTACAAGGATTTTATGTGCATCGTTCTGCATTAATGATACTGTATGACGATGTGGAGAGCCATTCTCATTTCCTTAATGCGAGATACTGCAATGGGTTGCGTACGGATGAAACACGAGTATTAAAGAAGAGCAAGAGGTCTGTTGCTTTTCATTCTTGAAATCTGTTGGGCAGGGGTGAGAAACTCGTATTGTAAACAGAGCAGTCAGCATGGGTATCTACGTACAACAGCAACTGTATTGGGAAAAGCTAAGCTCAATGAGAGTGACTGTTCCCCATCCCTGCTATTGAGATTTACCATCATATATCATATCATATCATATCATATCATATCATATCATATCATATCATATCATATCATATCATATCATATCATATCATATCATATCATATCATATATTATATACTTACTTACATACTTACTTACTTACTGGCTTTTAAGGAACCCGGAGGTTCATTGCCGCCCTCACATAACCCCGCCATTGGTCCCTATCCTGAGTAAGATTAATCCATTCTCTATCATCATATCCCACCTCCCTCAAATCCATTTTTATATTATCTTCCCATCTACGTCATATTATATATAATATCATATATATCACATCATATCATATATCATATCACATATCATGTCGTGTCGTATCATATCATACAGTATATCGTGTCGTGTCGTATCGTATCGTATCGTATCGTGTCATGTCATGTCATCACATATCATCGTATCATGTTGTGTCTTGTCGTGTCGTCTCATATCATATATCATATCACATATCGTGTGTGTCGTATCGTATATCATATCATATATCATATCATACATATCATATATCATATTACATATTACATATCGTGTCATGTCATGTCATCATATATCATATCATATATCGTGTCGTGACGTATCATGTCATATCATATCTTATATATCATATATCATGTCATATATCATATCATATATATTTCGTATCGTATATTATATATCATATCATAGCATACATATATCATATCATATCATATCATATCATATCATATCATATCATATCATATCATATCATATCATATCATATCATATCATATCATATCATATCATATCATATCATATCATATCATATATCATATCATATATATTTCGTATCGTATATTTTTCCTTTTTTTCCCTTTATTGTGCTAAAACAGCATGTTCCATTGCATACAATATTTGCAATACTATATTATATATCATATCATAGCATACATACATATATCATATCATATCATATATCAAATCTTATCATATCATATCATATCATATATCAAATTTTATCATATCATATCATATCATATCATATCATATCATATCATATCATATCATATCATATCATATCATATCATATCATATCATATCATATTATATGTCATATATATTTCGTATCGTATATTATATATCATATCATAGCATACATATATCATATCATATCATATCATATCATATCATATCATATCATATCATATCATATCATATCATATCATATATCATGTCATGTCATACCATATCGTATCGTATCATACATCCTTCAAGATTCTAGATCAAGTGGGTCGTTTCGGCTCACAAAATGAAATCGACAGATGTTTTAAACATCTTCTTAGTTCTCTTACTTTCGTGTCAGTAATTAAAAATCTGTTGGATTCTGTTGTCGCCTATCCTTAATCCATTCATTCATTCGTAGTGTTCTGCCCAAGGAAAGGTCTTTCACTGCAAACTCAGCATTTTCCAATCTTTTCTTTTTCCTGCCTTCCTCTTAGTCTCCACACACAATCCATATACTTTATGGTCGTCTATCATCTGATATCTTCTTCTGCCCCGAACTTCACTCCTGTTCATCTTTCCTTCCAGTGCATCCTTCAGTAGGCATTTCCTTTGTATTCAGTGGCCCTGCCAATTTCTTTTTCTCTTAAGGTTATTTTCAGCATTATTCTTTCTTATTAAATTAATTCTCGTCATTTAACCAACTAGCTATCTCATCTTAATAATAATTCTTTAGGCCTACGTATTGCATATAGATTTAATTGAATTGTATTAATTCATAAATTAAGTTATTACTTATTGGCTTTACCTCAAATTAAATAAACATGTACTAGTCGCTAAAATTTAACTGAAGAATATTGCTGGAGAATCTTTAGTGTATTATAAATATTCATAATTTGAAGCAAGTAAAGCGATCGGTTTGGAAGTAAATCCCGAAAAGACAAAGTATATGATTATGTCTCATGAACAGAATATTCTACGAAATGGAAATATAAAAATTGGAGATTTATCCTTCGAAGGGGTGGAAAAATTCAAATATCTTGGAGCAACAGTAACAAATATAAATGACACTCGGGAGGAAATTAAACGCAGAATAAATATGGGAAATGCGGGTTATTATTCGGTTGAGAAGCTCTTATCATCCAGTCTGCTGTCCAAAAATCTGAAAGTTAGAATTTATAAAACAGTTATATTACCGGTTCTTCTGTATGGTTATGAAACTTTGACTCTCACTCTAGAGAGGAACATAGGTTAAGGATGTTTGAGAATAAGGTGCTTAGGAAAATATTTGGGGCTAAGCGGGATGAAGTTACAGGAGAATGGAGAAAGTTACACAACACAGAACTGCACGCATTGTGTTCTTCACCTGACATAATTAGGAACTTAAAATCCAGACGTTTGAGATGGGCAGGGTATGTAGCACGTATGGGCGAATCCAGAAATGCATATAGAGTTTTAGTTGGGAGACCGGAGGGAAAAAGACCTTTAGGGAGGCCGAGACGTAGATGGGAGGATAATATTAAAATGGATTTGAGGGAGGTGGGTTGGTGATGATAGAGACTGGATTAATCTTGTACAGGATAGGGACCGATGGCGGGCTTATGTGAGGGCGGCAATGAACCTTCGGGTTTCTTAAAAGCCATTTGTAAGTAAGTAAGTATGTCACTATTGTATTGATTAAGCTGATTGAATGGAAAAGAAGTCCTTATGGCCTTAACTCTGCCAGCGAAAATAAAACATTCTATTCTATTTTCTTGTGTTCTATTCTATTTCTTCACTCACACTTTCTAGCATAGCTCCATTTCTTATTCTGTCTGTCCATTCCACACTCTGCATTTGAAATGCTTCTAGTCATTTCTCTTCACTTCGTCGTAATGCCCATGTTCCTGTTCCGTACAATGCTACACTCCACACAATAATATATAGACCTATGTTGTATCGCGTTTTGCTATTAATTTCTGATTATTTCTAATATAGATTAATTACTAAGTTTTGTAAAGTTTCTTCAATTTTTTATGGCCTAACAGTGTCCATCTGTCTTCCTGAAATCTATAATAAAAGCTTTAACGGTAGAACTTACTACACTTGAATTCTCATTATTATAATGAGTTTATAGATTTAATAATAATAATAATAATAATTTATTTATTTAATCTGGCAGAGCTAAGGCCAGTAGGCCTTCTCTTCCGCCCAGCCAGACTCTAATTCTAATTAAATACCCACTTATAAAACGAATATCACATTTCTAATAAATTCCCTGTCTTCTTTTAAACTCCATAATTTTCATGTCCCTGTGGACAAAATCTTAGAATTTCATATATCGAAAAGCCTTGTTTGCGGTTTAGGACCTAAAGCTTTGTAATCCAATCTTGAAAGTAACAAAATCCTGATTCTAGTTGTCTGTCACTGATTTTCTTGTTTTTATTTATATAGTTTTTTATATTTAGCTATTCATCTGTTTTAGAGACATTAAGGTTACACTGGACAGATGTCCCACAGTTTAGTACAATGCAAGACATCATGTAACATAACGAACGAACACCCAGGCCTTAGGCGAGATTCGAAGGCACGACTTTACATCCGTCTCGTATAGATGGAAAAGCTCAAGTAGGTCTATACTTTTAGGTACCTCGAAATGACAAAAATCTCCTACAGTAGATTGATGTTGGCGATAGTAATGATTTTGTTGGATCTGGAGTATTAAATCTCGTTTATCTGTTGCTATGGTTACAATCTTTCAGACTTTAACTCGCTCTTGCGTTGAGACTAGGTCGGAATGAAACATTCTGGCTTTGGCAATAAAGGATATCATGATTGAAACTTACCCAGAATGCGTCTGAATTCAGGAGTAAGTAATAGTTGGGTCTGGAATAGTTCATTACTTCCACCACCCCCTCTAAGCTTCAGGGGTTGTTATATGCATTCTAAATTATTTGTGGGTTTGCAATTCCTAACTCACGTCCCGAAGGGATTGGAGTAACTATTTTCATAATTGCCGAGAAGCAAGATTATTACGGAATTATACGAACATCATATGTAGCTGTAGCTTGCAGCACAATAGAGCGTCTGCTAAGGAGATAATACATTGCATTTTAACTAAACATGGAATAATGTACTCACTGAATACGCTGCTCTTGAATCAAGGGGGCGGTGTCATCAGAACGACGGTATCGCTGTCTGCACTAGAGTCTGAGAGTCTCGTCCCGACCAAGGCCTCCTGCAACAACAGCAAACATTTCTATAGTAACCTAAAGAAGGGGGCCATTAGAAAACAAAAGAAGAATAAATGTACAAAGGTACTAATTATTCATTTATTTGGACGAGTCATCTTCTTAGTGTACTCTTTTCGGCATTACAAAATAAGGCTTTAAGTTTAATTCATGGAGTATCAAATACGACTCATTGTAAACCTCTTTTTATAAGGTCACAAATTTTGACATTGCCGTCTATGTATGTATTGGCCTGTCTCCTTTACATTCGGAATGACATTAATAATTACATAGCATGTACTTCTGTTCATAAATATTCTGCAAGAAATAATACAAATTTATATATTGACAAATGTAAATACAGTATTACTCAAAACAGTTTTCTATTCTTTGCTTTTAAATTATTTAATAGTCTACCTGTTGATATAAGGAATCTCCCATTCCGAGTGTTTAGGACACGAATTAGGACTATATTATTGGCAAATCCATTGTATGATATCATGTATTTTAAATTGTATATGACGATGCCATACATGTTTCACATGTTTTTGCAAAATAATCTATCTGTCTGTCTGTCTGTCTGTCTATCTATCTGTCTGTCTGTATGTCTGTCTATCTATCTATCTATCTATCTATCTATCTATCTATCTATCTATCTATCTATCTATCTATCTATCTATCTATCTATCTATCTATCTATCTATCTATCTATCTATCTATCTATCTATCTATCTATCTATCTATCTATCTATCTATCTACATACCTACCTACCTACCTACCTACCTACCTACCTACAATTAATCAGTTCAGTTTTAAATTTATGCTGGTTGATAGATCAACTGATGATAACTTTTCGAAAAGCTCTATAGAGCTTTTGAATCCTGGTGAATTTTCGAAAAAATTGTATCTAAACTTCCATCACACAGAGAAGACGTCCTTGAATGTGGGGTCAACATGACGCAGGGTCACTGCCGACAACACAGAGCAATCACTTCACTCGCCCAGTCCTGTGATGCGAAAATAATTTTTTTTTTTTATTAACCGTGCTGGAAATGTAACACTGCTTAGTTAGGAAGCGCTTACTCTATCACTGATCCTTCACGGAGAACAAATAGTTTACCAGGTGGCCCTGGTTCGATTCCCGGTCGGGGCAAGTTAACTGGTTTAGGTTTTTTCCGGGTTTTTCCCTCAACCCAATACGAGCAAATGCTGGGTAACTTTCGGTGCTGAATCCCGGACTCATTTCACCGCCATTATCACCTTCATCTCATTCAGACGCTAAATAACCTAAGATGTTGATAAAGCGTCGTAAAATAACCTACTAAGATTTAAAAAAAAAAGCTTATAAGTCGCTAACTTTACAGAAATTAATTCATAATTATTCGTCTAACTGTAGAGCAGCAGTTCTGAACCTTTTTCAAAGATGTACCACTATTTTTAATTTAGGAAATTAGCTGTACCACTAACCAAATTTATAATGGAAAATCAAGTGTCGCTCTCAGAGTCATAATAAACGTTCTTATGCCCAAATACCAATAATTCATTTCTTTATTTAGGTGTGTTTACTTGAAACAGTATTTTAATTTATTTAATGAAGTATTCCATAAAATATGCAGAAAACATCTATATATGTTTTATTTGCTATGCGTGGTACAATAAGAATTTGTTCTTTCATCATTTAATTAAAAATTCACAATTTTGTTCTCTTTATGTTAGTGAGACTGTAGTGTATGTAGACATCAAACTTCACTATAATCTGTCTCAGGAACGTCTTGTAAATCTGGGAACCAGAAAAGACCTGCTTAAAAAAGTTCACTCTTCAGAAAAGTACCAGTAATTTGAGTAGTAAAGTAAAAGTAAAATAAGTGAAAGGCAAACTAACAAATGAATCGCTTCATAAAGAAAGGGCATCAGTCCAGTTTAGCTAAGTTGTTGGAAATGAAGAAAAACTGTCCGGACCGATGCCCCTTCCTTTACAAAACGCTCACGTTCCGAACACAATACCACGATGAAAGAAATGTTGGACTGGGTTCTTTTCTTGACTATTACACTCTTACTACGTCATACTACTTTTGACCAATAAAACGGTACGAAAGGACGTATTTCAACCAATCATGGCTGCTTATCGCACAATTTTATCGCGTCCCTAGCATTTGTTTAATTTTATCGCGTCCCTAGCATTTGTTTAATTTTATCGCGTCCCTAGCATTTGTTTCTTTGTTTGCCAACATTTGAAACTGCGCTGGTCTGGACGTCAAAAATATATATAAAATTACAAACCACTCCAGTCGATGCACAGCAGTTTCAAATATGACTCGCATTGGCATTCAAGAACAAGAATTAATAAAAATCACTGATCGTACCTATGCATCTTCTGAAATCCGATTTACAAATAAATGAAGAACACCATTCGGAAATCCTGAATAAGTTGAATACACCATGTAGGCCTAAATCAACGAGTTCCACTTCTATTATGCAACGTCCAATATAACATCAATTGAACCACCAACCACATTCAAATTTGAAAATTGTACATTCAATAATTATTCCTTTTAAAATTATTCATTCGGAACTTCTGAATAAGTTGAACACACCATGTAGGCCTAAATCAACGAGTTCCACTTCTATTACGCACACGTCCAATATAACATCAATTGAACCACCAACCACATTCAAATTTGAAAATTGTACATTCAATAATTATTCCTTTTAAAATTATTCATGTTTATTTTTTATGTCATCGTCGTTAATTAAAACTTTTCTAACACTTGTATATATTAGTTAGGTTATGTTATAGCTTCTGCTCTGAGAGGATAAAAAGAACTTCTGCTATATGATATTATGGATAGTCACGTATCAGAGATTGTTTAATATTAAGATTTATTGAATAGTAATCATTACAGTGTCTGTATAAAGACACTACTGCCATCTAGCATGCATCTAGCGTAATATTTGTAATGTTCAGATGGTACAATAATACATTTGAAGACAGTTGTATTTTTAAGTCAATTAATATTTTATTGTATTGGAGTACTTCGTTACTTCTAATCTTTATATACTTTCTTCTAATCGTGTAATAGTCAATTAAATGCCACTCGAGTTTTGATTTTCTCTAGATAAATCAAAACGTCTAGTGAGATTACTGTTGATAAAATGATGTGTTGAACATTCAAGATGGGAATTTCAGTGTTCACTCAATTTCGAAAAAAATGTGACTGATGCCCTTTCTTCATGAAGCGATTCAAATGCTAGAAACACAACCTTTGACACGGAAAATGGTCGTTCGCCTGTAGCGTGAATTTGTCTGAGTGTCGTTCGGGTTAACGCGAGATTCACAAAGGGAAATGTTAAGCATCGAGGTCCGAAAAGACATATTTCCTACGAAGCTTTTGTGGCTTAGCGTTAAAGCTCTTTCTTCTCGTTACAAAAAACCGGGCTTCGAATCTCTCTACATAAAACGTACTCGTGTGAACACAGCGTACACCGTGATTCCCGAGCTATTCCAAGGTGAAGTTGGTTAGATACTAGGCATAGCTCGAACATTTTCTAAACTCATCCTGGATCTTTGGCTTGTCCACAATGTGTTCACAGAAGGAAAACTCCCTTTCCACTGAAACATACTTCCAGGAAGACACAGAGCTAGTTCAATCAAACTCTGGAGCTGTGCATAGGATGGGTCTATCATTTCTCAGAGAAACATTTAAAATAATAGTAGTTTATTTTACGACGATTATCAACATCTTTGGTTATTTAGCGTCTGAATGAGATGGTGATAATGCCGGTGAAATGAGTCCAAGGTCCAGCACCGAAACTAACCCAGCATTTGCTCAAATTGGATTGAGGGAAAACCCCGGATAAAACCTCAACCAGGTAACTTGTCCCGACCGGGAATCGAACCCGGGCCACCTGGTTTCGCGGCCAGACGCGCTGACCGTTACTCCACAGGTGTGGACGAAACATTTAAAACTTGCAATTCATCTTCACCAAATATATCAGCATTTTCTTCATTCGACTTTTGCTATTTTCTCTGATAACATATTTCTTCAAGGAAAAAAAAAAAGTCATGAAATGAATTATTTCATCCAGGTCAATTCCATCTACATTTAAAGAAAAATAGTTGACTGTCGCTTCATTTTTTTTTCTTTCTGGAGGAATCACAGCAATATACTTTCCACAGTAATTCATCTTGCGAATGAATATTCCCAAGCAGTGAGATATTCAACAACATTGTCATAAAATTATAACAACTAAAGGCCCATTTACAATGAAAATTAAACATAACCGTAACATAAACACAGAAGTTTGCGCCCAGGCTACGAAATGGGATCATTCGCAATGATTCACATAAGCATTGACATAAACATTACCGTAAGACGTTAACATGAAAGTTTGCAAACTCCAAACTTTCATGCTTATGCTTACGTGATTTGCAAACAGAACACAATCGTGGAGCGCTGAAGTACGACAGAATATGAGGAAATGGCGTCGTTTTTATATTTCCATGGTTACCAAGTATGTTTGCTGTTAATGTTTATGTTCCCATCGTGAATGATCTTGATTTTACCGTAACGTTTATATTCTTAAGTTAACGCTTACGTTTTGTTTAATTTTCATTGTGAATGAGCCTTAACACTGAAAATCCGGGGATCATTGGGAACAAATTATTAAATTCGAGCACATTCCGGGGACGAATTTTGTACAGGGACATAAAGCAAAATTCGGGGGCTGACCCCGGGAAACGGAGACTCTGGTAACCTTATCCAAAGGGCCAGACTTGCATTCTGATATATTTGCACTAATAATAATGAAAAAACTCACATTTTATTAACGTTTTAACAAGTAACAGACCGAAATGGAAAATTGTAACGTCAGAGAAACAACAAAATAAAACACATGCGATTTAAATTAATAATATAATGTATACAGCCGCCAGCCCGATATATGTTCCACATTTCCATATCGTAACTGTATGGTAGATTGATTGTGGTTGTGTTATTTCTAATAATTATAAATGGTTTCCGATCAGACAAATCGCGTGAATTATACAAAATCGCCTGTAACAGGAATGCATTACCATTTACATACATTTCAGCCGCTGTAGAAATGACCTAAAAAGAACACTCGTGAGAGCGATTACTGGAAATATATTACACATTACATACAGTAGCTATAGACCTACTTATTCTTGTACGCAGTGGCGGCTCGTGAACTTGTGGATTGGGAGAGCTGCAGTAGATTTTGGTACATACAAATTTTACTTCTTGATACCATTACTAATAAGTATGGGACAAAAATAAATGCACTACATATAAAAAAACCAAAACTTTCTGATTTAGTTGGGAGATGTCTGTGGCATCATTTGCTAATCGCTTAAAAAAAAAAAAACCTAATACCATCGATTTCAGTCTGAATTTCTGATCGGCAGACACTCAACTTGCAATCTACCAGTTCATTCTGAATTGTCTTAGAATTACCTTTAAACACTGGCATGTTTCAAATGATTTTTGAGGGGCTCGTTTAGATTACTCACGGACTGTAGCAACCCACGAAATACACCAGGGTCCTCCGCATCGTTTTTTCATCATGTCCCCTAAGGGGAAGTTCATATTGGCTACAAAATTTGATACAATCAATATTTTTTAAAATAACTTCACAATTTTTTCTCACTTCTTGATTATGTGTGAGAATGTTTGTTCTGTTCGTTTCACTTAATTGCGCAGCAATATTAGTTTTGCCTAACATAACCAATGTAACATCATTTTTCAGGTGAGATTGCGAAGATTCATGCTTTTTAATTTTTAGGGCAGATGTCCTAAATCTGTCACACCACTCCTAGTCTGTGCAGTATCACCACCGAAGAGAAGGCAACCACAAATGCTCAGCGTAAATTTCATTATTATACTTCCTTACATATATGCATTATTTCGGCTGGATGAAGCTTGAGTAAGACTTAAGTCGGGTAACGAACGACTCTTTAATTTCACTCCATTACATCAATTTTCTCCGCAAGGGAAAGTTGAGAAAAATAAAATTAATATTATGTAATTCACACACACTCATGCTTGCACATTTGCACTGATTAAGTTACGGTACCAAGACGTCACACCAAAGCAACACTCAGATATACTGATGGTCAACAATTTTCTAAAACTGGAAAAGAAGTCTCTTTTTTTCTTATTTTACGTGCTATATCAAAAGGATTCTACTCGTGCAGTTATTTTGAGTTAAGGCAAATATTAGGTTCTGCTGGAGGCTGGATATATACGTAATAATAAGGCAAAAGAGAATATTAATTTCGTTATATTAACTCTATAAGATTTTACAGCAATAAGTATGTGAAGAGAAAATAAAAATTTTGTCATTAAGTTTCAAGGGAATAGAGAATCCATTTGACGTAGCATTACAATAGTAGTGTGGGAGGGGAGGAAAGATCTTCCCTTGTCGCCTGGCTGTGCAAGCCACTGCAGCGAAATATGGGTTTTAAACAGCGGCAGTTTCCCTCTGCTTCCTTTCACCTCTCTACCCCCTGTCGCCACCTGGGATCGAACCCCGGACCTCCCCGTCCGTAGCCAGCTGCTCTACCAACTGAGCTACCCGGCCGCCAATAATAATAATAATAATAATAATAATAATAATAATAATAATAATAATATTGTATACACTATATGTATGTAAACTGACAATGAGTTAAAGAAATAAAAGACATGTACCTTTATTTAATGTTGTAATTAAAGGTTTTTCTTTCATTGCCTCGCAGGATCAATGCATATATTGTATTTGTATACAAACTTCAATTCATAGTATGATAAAGTTAACAGACAAAGCAAAACAACGTACGAAAATAAGAGGAAAGTACAGCACTAGAAAGAGATGAATGAATTATAGGAAGGAAGGATTGAAAGCAAGCGAGCAGCAATGTGAACCCGTCGGCTGCACGTACGATGGGGGCTTGGTTGGGTTTTGCTGGACAAATACCGCTCTACGGGCGGTCGCAGAACAGAACAGACCGGTCGGGCCAGCATCCCGCCGCTCCCCGCGCGCGAGGAATCTCGGCGGTGCTGCAGGCTGTCACATGATAGCTGGCCGACGAGCACTGCTGGAAAAGTTCCCGAAATCATGAATCAGATTACATTTCGTTTCGGCCGTGAACCCTTTTCTAATAGAGTGCTCTTCACTTGTCTCGTTTCCATGGAGCAATATTTCGCTTCCTTTTGTTTTTTTTTCTTCCAAGACTTGGAGTTTCTGTTTGTCTTTATGTTTACCGATAGGTCGCTTCTGAGACTTTTTCTTTGTTGTCTGCTGTGTGTACGTAACAGCACACGTCTGAAGAGGATCCTCAACTAGATCAGAGTTTTAAACTTGTGACACGCGTGTTACTGTTCTCGTGTCAACTGATGTGGTCAGGAGATTGTCCACGAGGCTGGGGAGGGGAAGTTTTATTTCACTGTTCTAGGCACCAATAACTATTATGGCCAAGGCGCGGATTTTAATGACCTAAAAAATCCCTAAAAATGACCTAGATAAGTGAGAACCAGAATTCTCGTCACCGAAACTCTCGTCACTGTACCATCTAGTCACTGCAATTTTGTCATCCTGTGTTTTGGTCACTTCCACTTTTCGGTCATCCGATATTTTAGTCACCAGTACACATTTTCTTATAAATAATAATTTATTTTGGCAAATAAAATATCCATATGTACACTGTATAAAATGTTATGTGATTTACGTTTCAAAATTGCCACCCAAATTGTGCCCAATGGTTCTGAGGCGCGGATTTTAATTACCTAAAAAATCCCTAAAAATGACCTTAAAAAGTGAGAAGCGGAATTCTCGTCACTGTACCATCTAGTCACTGCAATTTTGTCACCCGGTGTTTTGATCACTTCCACTTTTTGGTCATCCGATATTTTGGTCACCAGTACACATTTTTGTATAAATAATAATTTATTTTGGCAAATAAAATATCCATATCTACACTGCATAAAATGTTATCTGTGTAATGTTTCAAAATTGCCACACAGTATAAAATGTTACATGATTTATGTTTCAAAATTGCACCCAAATAGTGTCCGATGGCTCTGAGGTATGTAAGAAGATCGCCATCTTCTTTTACAATCAGGGTATCATTCTGCGATCCTTCTATCAGTTTATAGTGTGAATTATTTTTCATTTTGCTTTTATATTATATTAATTATATTGGGTGAACCGTAAATATTGCCATTAATTTTAGAAAGTTATTCTTTGAGATATTTCAAACCAAAAAGTTTAATGCAATTTTGCTCGTTTTTGCTGTCTTTTCGAGACAAAAAAATTATTTTATATGATACACTTCATTGCGTGTTTTGGGAAAGCCATTGATTTAATTTCTGATATGTTTAGTCACTTTAAGGGAGAAGTGTATTATGATAATAAATTATTGAAATAATTTTAATTTTATTCCTTAAAATATGCAGAAATTTGATCCCAACAAATGTAACTTTTCGTTCTTCAAAGAAATTTTAAAATGATACTTTTGTTCGGATCAGATTTCTGCACATTTAAAGTACAAAACTGAAATTATTTCAATAATTTATTATCAACAGTAATCTCACTAGAGATTTTGATCTATCTAGAGAAAATCAAAACTCGAGTGGGATTTAACTGACTGTTAAACGGTTAGAAGAAAGTATATAAAGATTAGAAGAAATAAAGTACTCTAATACACTAATTGACTTGCTAAAATTATATTTCACTAATGTTAGCTTCACCAAAACATTTGAACGGAGGCACCATTTTCAGTTGACTATCTATGTGGTAAACAAATGACGATCGCAAAGCATGTTTTATAGTACCGTAAAGAATTTGCAGTTTTAAATATTGACAAACAAGAGAAATAAATGCTAGGGAAGTGATAAAAACAAATGCTAGGGAAGTGACAAAAACAAACAAATGCTAGGGAAGTGATAAAATTGTAGCAATAAATAGCCATTATTGGTTGAAAGACATCCTTTCGTACCGTTTTATTGGTCAAAAGTAGTATGACGTAGTAAAAGTGTAAGTCAATAGTCATAGTAAACTGCTCTCTTAAATTCACTGAGCATAGTGGGAATTAAATCAATGGCTTTTTGCTGGGTAACTTTCGGTGCCGGACCCCGGACTCATTTCACCGGCATTATCACCTTCATTTCATTCAGACGCTAAATAACCTAGACGTTGATACAGCTTCGTAAAATAACCCAAAAAAATCAGGGGCTTTCCCAAAATACACTATGAAATATTTCATATAAAACAATTTTTTCTCTCGATAAAGGAAGCAAGAAGAAGCAAAATTATATTAAACTTTTTTTGTCTGAAATATCTCACAGAATAACCCCTTTAAATTAATGACATTACTTACAATTCATTCTGTATGGCTACTACATTGCACATTTAGATGAATGAAATTATTTTCTTCTTATTGGACTTACAGAGCATGCCAGGTTAAGAAAAAGGCTTTAGACGTTTGGGGCTCACTTACTTACTTACTAGCTTTTAAGGAACCCGGAGGTTCATTGCCGCCCTCACATAAGCCTGCCATTGGTCCCTATCCTGAGCAAGATTAATCCAGTCTCTACCATCATATCCCACCTCCCTGAAATCCATTTTAATATTATCTTCCCACCTACGTCTCGGCCTCCCCAAAGGTCTTTTTCCCTCTGGCCTCCCAACTAACACTCTATATGCATTTCTGGATTCGCCCATACGTGCTACATGTCCTGCCCATCTCAAACGTCTGGATTTTATGTTCCTAATTATGTCAGGTGAAGTATACAATGCGTGCAGCTCTGAGTTGTGTAACTTTCTCCATTCTCCTGTAACTTCATCCCTCTTAGCCCCAAATATTTTCCTAAGAACCTTATTCTCAAACACCCTTAATCTCTGTTACTCTCTCAAAGTGAGAGTCCAAGTTTCACAACCATACAGAACAACCGGTAATATAACTGTTTTATAAATTCTAACTTTCAGATTTTTTGACAGCAGACTGGATGATAAAATATATATTATTATAATGTACCGAAGTACATATTATATTTCCATGCAGATATTCTGCGTCATCATACGAGTGCACTTCAGCACATGTGTGGATTTCAGTCCTAGGTTCATAGATATATATGACGTAGAGCAGAGGCCGGCCACTAGAGGGAACCCAAGATTTGGAACTTAAAACTGAGACGATTCTTCCGACGCCGGGGTGGAATCCGGTGTGGCTTAGTGGATAAAGCGTCAGCACGTAGAGCTGAAAACCCGGGTTCAAATCCCGGCGCCGGAGAGAATTTTTCTCCGTTCCATTACTCTTTCATCGTAGATGACAAAAGCTTCTCAACCGAATAATAACAGGCATTTCCCATATTTACTCTGCGTTGAATTTCCTCCCGAGTGTCATTTATATTTGAAGAGTTCGCGGGAATAACGATGAATGTCACATTTCTGTTAAGGATTAGATAATGATCTAATTGAGTCTATAACTGCAAGATGTAGTGCTGTTTCTATAGAAAATAAAGGAAAAGATTACTGTATTCGTGGTGATAATTCTCCTTTTTACTATTTTTCATAAGAACAACATTAAATTTCGTAGTGATCCACTGAATCAGATAATGACATCAACCTTAAGAAAACTGTGACATTCATCTTTTTTCCCGCGAACTCTTCATTTGTTACTGTTGCTCCAAGATATTTGAATTTTTCCACCTCTTCGAAAGATAAATATCCAATTTTTATAGTTTCATTTCGTACAATATTCTGGTCACGAGACATAATCATATACTTAGTCTTTTTGGGATTTAGGCGTTTGGGGCTATTCCATCAAATGTGCTGTTGCCATAGAAACGTCTACATACCACTAGCTTCTATAATATAATAGGCAAGGCCCATAAATCCAATGCTTTTTTCTTAACTAGTTTAGTAATAAATAACCCTAGACAAATTTACATTTTATTTTGTGCTATTTAGCCATCCATACTAGACGCACAAGCTGCAGGCTCCTTTGACATGCGGTCGGTATTCATTTAAGACTACACAGAACATAAAAAAATGACGACGGACAAACATTAATGTCCTAGACGGTATTTGAACCCAAGGCCGTGGGCGTTAAATCTACGCATCTGAGCCGGCCTGCGAAATTTCGGCCAGTAATAAAACCCGTGGAAGGCTACAAGATTTCGCCATTTCCTTTGCCTTAGCACCGATTTAGAGCATGTTGTGCTGAAATGGCCAAGTATTTGATGTGGGCACCACAATCAAAACCTAACATTAAAATGTAGCTGTGAAACACACAGGGATTACAAGACTCATTATAAAGATGTACTTCTAAGAGAAATTTTAATTAAGTGGACAAGTTCTTCCTGTAATTAACGGGCCAATATAAAACACCTGCTGCAGTACAGCACCTGGAAGGGGGTTAAGATTTCACTGCAATGCCCGAGTGTCGGAGAAGTTGCCTATCACACACGGCGGCATCTATGGTAATCAATTGTCGATAGATGTGATGTGACAGCTTATTGAACTGTTACAGTTGATTGCGTTAGTTCACGTACGTATAGGCCATACTATGCATACTTCCTAGTTTATGAAAGTAACGGAGCTTATCCGGCTATGGTGTACGCGAAAGTGTAAAGAACAGTTTGGCGCTTCGTGTGTTCGAATTACCTGTAGGGCGGTTTGAATTCTGCCTAAGACACGAATTCGTTTTCTGGGGATCTGCCATATATACGAGGCGTGTTCTTAAAGTAAGTTTCGTTTTCAGTTATAGCCGTCGCATCGCTGCAGTTCGTTATTTTTTGTTGTTTGAGAATAAGGTGCTTAGGAAAATATTTGGGGCTAAGAGGGATGAAGTTACAGGAGAATGGAGAAAGTTACACAACGCAGAACTGCACGCATTGTATTCTTCACCTGATATAATTAGGAACATTAAATCGAGACGTTTGAGATGGGCAGGGCATGTAGCACGTATGGGCGAAATGCATATAGAGTGTTAGTTGGGAGGACGGACGGAAAAAGACCTTTGGGGAAGCCGAGACGTAGATGGGAAGATAATATTAAAATGGATCTGAGGGAGGTGGGATATGATGGTAGAGACTGGATTAATGTTGCATAGGATAGGGACTGATGGCGGGCTTATGTGATGGCGATGAACCTCCGGGTTCCTTAAAAGCCATTTGTAAGTAAGTAAATATAAATTTTACGAGCTACATTTCGGATAGGTTACCTGTGAGAGCGAGAAATACAGGTGGTGGGGATAGCTATGTTTAAAAAAAAAATCTCTAACCCACCAGGTCCAACTATGCTTATTTCTAGTGTTACCCTGTACTAAAGGAATGCATTTTCAATAGATTTACAAACGCATTACATATTTTTTGCTATAGTGTGTTACGGGCTTTAGAGAAAAAAGTGTGGGTTTTGATTAATCGCTTAAAAAGGAATTGAACATTTCACTCAACAACAATAATGTGGTTGTAGAAATCCGGCAACGCTGCAGGGTGAAAGTGAAATGATTGAATATGCATTGCCATTTGTGCTCTGCTGCGTTGCTAAAATTTGTATTCGAAAAGAAAAAGATGATAAATTCTCAAAAGATTATTGACTGCATTATTAAAATAATTCTTTGACGAAGTTTTCATGTAATTACCTGATATAATTATAATTGGTGTGAATTAATGTAATACCTTTCTCCCACCCTGTAAATCCGTCTATTGCTAGGACGAAAAAAAATCAAATACTGGCTTCGAGTAAAATAACACTTCGAATTTTATATTAAAAAACCAGGAAGTCAAATATTTAGTCTATCCTGGTGTATGTAGAATCCTAGATAATGTTGCTTGATTTCGCTGCGAGCCAGAAGGTCGCGGGTTCGATTCCCGATGGGGTCATGAATTTTTCCATTGATTTAATCCTTCTAGCCTCACTATGACCATAGGGTCTACACAGCCTCTAATAGAAATGAGTGCCATGTGTGGTTCCTTGGGGTAAATGCGACGGGCACGTAGCACTGACATCCCTATTGCCATTAATGCCAATGGAGCCTTAACCTCTCGCCAGTCTCTGGGCCGATTTGGTCTGTCATCGGGTTGACTTGACTATTCCTTGGTTTCCGGTCACTACTCTTGGAAAAAAAAAAGGTACATACATTAGTCAATATGACCTGTATCTTTTTTTTTTTTTCGTTGAATATTTCCATTGTGTTTGTGAGAATATAATGCTATTGATCGTAGCTTTACATTACTCCGATCCAATTTAATGCTATTTCACACAATTTCAACGCGACCCTTTTGTGCTTTCTGCAGCGAAAACAGAAATTTGAAGGGTAATTCCGATGGCAAGTCAGAACGCATTCCAGGCGAGCATTGAGGGCGCTGAAATGTGTCAACATGACAAATAGCGTCGAGGCATTTGACGACAAGTGGCAAGGCAAGCTATATGCTCTAGGGCGGTCTTTGTCTGTAGTTCTTTGTAAGAAACGCAGAGAATCTTTTGTTTCGTTGCCATGGCGCTGCATACCACACAAACCGATATATAATTTTAAGGACAAGGACCACAACCTTGAGACCTGTCTAATTCATATTAGACCTAACCTAATACTGATATGAATTTAGTAGATACGCTGTATATTATAGGTTATACGTTACTTCGAGAAGTAACTGATGTAAGTATGTATGTATGTACGTGTGTGTGTATTTATGTATGTTTGTATGTATGTATGTATGTATGTATGTACAGGTCATGCGGTTTGTCAATACACTCCCCCACTCTTCCTACAGAGCTGAGCATAAGTTTGGATGAGTCTACTTACGAATTATAGGGGAATAGGTTAGTTTTTGCCTTGAACTCGGTAGACACACACCCGACCTTTCCTTCTACTTTTACCCCCTCCACAGAAACGTTGTTACCGTGCTGCACATCACGAGTGTCTTGACAAAATGCATGAAATGTATGTATGTATGTATGTATGTATGTATGTATGTATGTATGTATGTATGTATTTATTTATTATTTTGCTAATAATCGTAACATAAATATAAAATATACAGAGAAACTTTAGCTCGCCCCTGAAAGAGTAGAACTCGTGCTCAGGGGCGGATTCCTGAATTGAAATTAATAATTATACAATGCAATTATAATTAATAATTATACAATACAATTTGAAACTATAGTATATAAATTTAAATTTACAATTTTTCAATTTTTATAAAATCCATACATAACTTTCTAAATTTAATACTAGAACTATTCGAATTGACAAGATTAGGATATTTAAATATAAATTTGTTATATATTCTTGGGCCTAAATTACTACTATGATTAAATACTGTAACAGTGTTGCATTTTGGTTCAAACAATCTTAAAGAATTCATACCTTTTGTTTCATAACTATGAGAATACAATTCAAAATTATTTCGATTTTTATGTATGAATTTTATTAATACAATATAATAAATTTGTCTTACGTTAAGTACATTAAAGTATGTATGTATGTATGTATGTATGTATGTATGTATGTATGTATGTATGTATGTATGTATGTATGTATGTATGTATGTATGTATGTATGTATGTGTGCATGCATGTATGTATGCATGCATGTACTGTATGTATGTATGCATGTATGTATGCATGCATGTATGTATGTATGTATGTATGTATGTATGTATGTATGCATGCATGTACTGTATGTATGTATGCGTTCATGTACTGTATGTATGTATGCATGTACTCTATGCATGTATGTATGTATGCATGCATGCATGTACTGTATGTATGTATGTATGTATGCATGTACTCTATGCATGCATGTATGTATGTATGTTTGGTTAATGCTTTAAGACACAGAGACTCTTTACAAGCATCACAATCTAGCTTGAGGTGTAACAATTTTGACGAAACTTAAGTTTTGTTATTTATAATTAATCTCTCTAAAGAAATTCTTATGCCATATGAACTGTACCATTTTATTTATCGGTATATTCTATGCCTGGTGATTCTCAACCTGGGTGCCACGGGTCTCTGAGAGGCCGAAGAACAGTTAGTGGGAAGCCATGAGCATAATAATAATAATAATAATAATAATAATAATAATAATAATAATAATAATAATAATAATAATAATAATAATTAATAATAATAATACATTACAATCGCCATGGTGATCCAATGGCTAGAGCCTGGACTCATAGAGCTAATTCTGTAGACCCGAGTTCAATTCCTGGCGCATCTCCGACTTACGACTTGGGTTGGCCGTTGTCCAGGTAACATAGGAATTTTCTCCAGGAGCTCCGGTTCTCCTGTGCGTCCCAAAAAATCTCCATTATCTCATCTCACCGCGAGTGTGTTGTATACCACTTTCTTATGACGAACCGTGATATTGTAAGAAAAAAAAAATGTATTTTGTGTTTTTCGTTTGAAATAACTAGGAATTGATTTTCTCAGAAGAATGGATTCGTAAATATTGACCTTAAACACGACAAATAATTTATCAGAAATCACTGTACACAGCGGATAGACATACAGTTGCTGTCCAACGCCATTCTATAGGTGAGCTTATCGAGGACGCTTAAAACTTTTGTTTTCGTCAAAATCTCTGAAGAAATACTTTTTTTTTTTTTTGCACGATCGTGTTTTTGTTTTATTTATAGCGATTGTTGTTAGACCTTGAAAGTTAGAATTCCCACACAGAAACTTGTTTCTAGGGAAACCATTCTTCATAACAAAAAAAAAAAAAAAACATACTGAAATAGACCCATTACAGCACTTATTGTTACTTAATTACCATTACAGTATAGTTTTGCAAAGGCTTTGGAATAATATTGCTCTAAATTTTCAATTAAAAATATATTGTGTTTGCAATTTTAAAAATATGATCGTGCAAAAAATGTTGTACAATATACGTTTGTGAAGTGCATTACAAAATCTCCGAAAATGAAAAACTCGCTCTGCTAGTTTTTGAAACTTTTTTTCGACTTTGTAAAAGTCACTTCTCAATCTTGTATTGTAATAGGCCTATACTATTATAGAATCGTTTATATATTGAGGAAATAAAAGATTGTAAAAACTTCATGTTTTTCTCCGCATTTTCCAGTCCCGCAATATCTCTTAGGCACCGGTTAAAACAATGACCTGTGTAACCTTGGAAACAATACACGCTAGGAGGACAAGTTACCGATAGTAGGTGGCTTTGCAGTGCACGCTGTACTACTAGGAGTTATAATGTGATTATATTACTCGTGTAGGCTAACTATCTTGTGTCTGAGAAGTTTGCGTAGTGGTCACGCTGTTATAATGACTTGCTTATGCAAAAAGTTGTGAATTGCTTGTCAACACATTCACCGCTCGTGGTAGCGTGTTCGGTAGTCGTCTGTCCTCCCCTAAACTCTGGAGTTTCTGTACGCTTTAGACTAAGGACGTAAAGGCAATTCCAATGCTAATGCTGGCTGTTTCTGGAAATTTGCTGCTCTCAAGGACTGAGGCTCATGAAGTCCTTACTGCATGCTTACGACGACTTCGTATTGCTGGATTATGTCCCTTAAAAAGCGGTAATATCCGGGATTGCAATTATTATTATAAATTGAGGGTCGATACAAGGATTAATACAAGGTAGATTCACTATAGCCTAATACTCTAACCTTGCAAATAAAACTACTTTGTTTTGTTTTTAGATATTTGCTTTGCAAGCTTGGAAAAATGTTTCACAGTGGCTTTAACTACGCCACTGAGAATTAAAATTGTTTTGTTTTATTTAGAAACGAAATCAATACTAGAGACTTAACGTAGATAAATTATTGTTATTATTATTATTATTATTATTATTATTATTATTATAAATATTATTATTATAAATTGAGGGTCGATACATGTATTAATACAAGGTAGATTAACTACAGCCTAATATTCTAACCTTGCAAATAAAACTAGCCTACTTATTTAAGGCTTCAGGAACATAGCAAATGTCGACAGCATCACTGTAAAGAGGGAAAATAAATTTGATGAAGTCAATAACGCCAAAGACTGAAGATAAAAAAGCTGGTATACAAATATCAGTAAGTGTACGAATACCGAGGCCTCCTTTGTTTTGTTTTTAGGTATTTGCTGTGCAAGCTTGGAAAAATGTTTCACAATGGCTTTAACTACGCCACTGAGAATTAAAATTGTTTTATTTTATTTAGAAACAAAATCAACACTAGAGACTTAACGCAGATGAATCATTATTATTATTATTATTATTATTATTATTATTATTATTATTATTATTATTATTAATATTATTATTATTACTATAAATTGAGGGTCGATACATGTATTAATACAAGGTAGATTAACTACAGCCTAATATTCTAACCTTGCAATTAAAACTAGCCTACTTTGTTTTGTTTTTAGGTATTTGCTTTGCAAGCTTGGAAAAATGTTTCACAATGGCTTTAACTACGCCATTGAGAATTAAAATTGTTTTATTTTATTTAGAAACAAAATCAACACTAGAGACTTTACGTAGATAAATTAAATTATAGTTTATTTAACGACGCTCGCAACTGCCGACGTTATATTAGTGTCGCCGGTGTGCCGGAATTTTTTACATGCCAGTAAATCTATTGATATGAGCCTGACGCATTTAAGCACGCTTAAATGCCATCGACCTGGACCGGAATCGAACTCGCAACGTCGAGCAAAGAAGGCCAGCGGTAACCGACTACGCTAACCAGGCCAACTTTAACGTAGATAAATTTATCACCCTTTTTTTTACTTGCTTATTTAACGACGCTGTATCAACTGTTGGGTTATTTAGCGTCGATGCAATTGATAATAGGTATTTGGCGAAATGAGGCCGAGGATTCGTCATAGATTACCTCACATTTGCCTTAGGGCTGGGGAAAACCTCAGATAAAACCCAACCACGTAATCAGCCCAAGCGGAAATCGAACCCACGCCCGAGCACAATTCCGAATCAACGGACAAACGCGCTACGACTTGAGCTACGTCGTAACGCTACTGTCAGGTAACCTTTGGCGAATCCTCGACCTCATCTCGCCAAATACCATCTCGTTATCACCAATTTCATTGAAGCTAAATAACCTAGTGTTTATATAGTGTCGTTAAATAACCAACTAAAAATTATTTTTAAGTAGCTACTTCGTCATAGATTACGCGACATTCGCCTTACGGCAGGGGGAAATCTCGGATAAAACCCAGCCACGTAATCAGCCCAAGCGGAAATCGAACCCACGTCCGAGCGCGGACAAACGCTCCACCACCTGAGCTACGCCGTAAGGCTAATGTCAGGTAACCTGTGGCGAATCCTCAACCTCATCTCACCAAATACCATCTCACTGGCACCAATGTCATCGAAGCTAAATAACCTAGTGTTGATACAGTGTCGTTAAATAACCAACTAAAAAGTATTTTTAAGTACTTTGATTGTTTTAAAGTTTTAGATTATTTTATATTTACTTACTTACTTACTTACTGACTTTTAAGGAACCCGGAGGTTCATTGCCGCCCTCATATAAGCCCGCCATTGGTACCTATCCTGAGCAAGATTAATCCGTTCTCTATCATATTCCACCTCCCTCAAATCCATTTTAATATTACCTTCCATCTACGTCTCGGTCTCCCTAAAGGTCTTTTTCCCTCCGGCCTCCCAACTAACACTCTATATGCATTTCTGGATTCACCCATACATGCTACATGCCCTGCCCACCTCAAACGTCTGGATTTAATGTTCCTAATTATGTTAGGCAAAGAATACAATGTGTACAGTTCTGTGTTGTGTAACTTTCTCCATTCTCCTGTAGGCTGACTTCATCTCTTTTAGCCCCAAATATTTTCCTAAGCATCTTATTCTCAAACACCCTTAACCTATGTTCCTCTCTCAGAGTGAGAGTCCAAGTTTCACAACCATACAGAACAACCGGTAATATAACTGTTTTATAAATTCTAACTTTCAGATTTTTTGACAGCAGTCTGGATGATAAGAGCTTCTCAATCGAATAATAACAGGCATTTCCCATATTTATTCTGTGTTTAATTTCCTCCCGAGTATCATTTGTATTTGTTACTGTTGCTCCGAGTTATTTGAACTTCTCCACCTCTTCAAAAGATACATTTCCAATTTTTATATTTCCATTTCGTAGAATATTCTGTTCACGAGACATAATCATATACTTTGTCTTTTCGGGATTTACTTCCAAACCTATCTCCTTACTTGCTTCCAATAAAATTCCCGTGTTTTCCCTAATCATATATTTACTATACCATCAAATGATAGAAAATTAATGTATTTTTGTGCGTTTTTCATTTCGCATATTTTAACGTTGAGAGTAGGTGTCCGGAATTTTCACTTTTCTTGGCAACACTACTTTCCATCTATGACTCATTGCGTACACCTGAAAACTGTCACACCACAGCGGTAAAGAAATTACTGTTACTGATTCCGTATCAAGAGTGGAAATGATGTAAAGGCGTACGTAGGGCGTCATGGAATTATATTTCGTAGGAGCAGCTACTCGAGAATGTTTCTGGCAGGTCCGTACGACTCAGGTTGAGTTGTGGAAGTTGGTTCGTTGCAACCGTTCGTTTCGACGCTCCGAGCTGTGTTACACGCTCGACCTTGGCATCTCTGGTAATTAAGTCACGGATCTGACATCTGCAAGACTTCCCGGTGGTTAGCCGGGGATATTCTTCACGATTTTTTTTTAATAATTATCTCAGACGATTGCCTGACAAAACATTACGACCAAGATGGATTCTCAACAGCGAGTGTAAAAGAATCTGAGATGTTCTTGGATGGTTATTTAACGACGTTGTGCGGTTAGCTAACATCGGTGAGATTACGGAGAGCTATATATACCTAATTCAAAATTTGTACACTGAGGACGTAGCTGCAATAGGCCCTTTTTTCGGAGAATGCATAAATCGATTCTTCGTTTCTTTGTTATACCCACAAAGTTTCTTTCAGAAATTTTGGAAAACAATGCTAGTAAACCTGTTTATTTTAATATACAGGATGGAACATAAGATAGTATATTAATTGTAGGATGTCATTCCTTATCATATAGCGAACAAAAAAGTGTAACACCATTTTTCTTGAATAATTTCAAGGGAAAAATTGTTCCGGGGCCGGGTATTGATCCCGGGACCTCTAGTTGAACGTACCAGCGCTCTACCACTTAGCTACCCGGGAACTCCACCCGACACCGTCTCAATTTTTCCCTTTATATCCACACAACTCTCGTGGGCTGACGAAACGCCAGAGACCCACAACGAGTGCACACAATCTCTGTGTGACTTGGAATTGTGGTTTTGTGTTAACGTACACAGTAACGTATATATTATGCAAATCTAGTCTTTCAGGTGAAGCTCCCTGTAAAGCAGATTTGAATAAGTCACACAGAGATTGTGTGCACTCGTTGTGGGTCTCTGGCGTTTCGTCAGCCCACGCGAGTTGTGTGGATATAAAAGGAAAAATTGAGACGGTGTCGGGTGGAGTTCCCGGGTAGCTCAGTGGTAGAGCGCTGGTACGTTCAACCAGAGGTCCCGGGATCGATACCCGGCCCCGGAACAATTTTTTCCCTTGAAATTATTCAAATCTGCTTTACAGGGAGCTTCACTTGAAAGACTAGATTTGCACCATTTTTCTTGTTTTTGCGAGGTTTCTGAAGAAATAGTACTTTTATGCCGACATTTCGATCGCGAATTTTACGAATACTGTTTAAAATACGGTTTAATTTCTTGTATAACAACGAAGAGAACGTTTGCTATGTTCATGTTGCAGCAGTATTTTAATTAGAAAATTCACAGAAAACGAATTAATCGATTGAAGAAACATTGGAAACATTGATTGTCGAGTCATGTACAGAAGGTCTAAAAGTCTGGCATCGCTGTCGAGACGGCAGACGGTTTGCGTAGTACTCGCAACTGATCAGCTGTTGTGATGTTTACGTTACATTAGTGTGCAGCTGGACGTACAGCGTATTTGAAACAGTAGGGGAAACTGTTGTACCTTTAAACACCTTTCACATTTTATTTTTTTTTTAATTTTGGGAAATGAAATTTTTTAAATGAAAAAATGCTTGAAATAATTATTGAAGATTCCTTTACAACTTCCTGTATATATTTTCTTGCTTTACAGATCTATTAAGGATGGAAGAAATAAAATGAAGGGATATGTAATGTGTTCAAAGGTACAACAGGTTCATGTACCTTGGAACATACCCTCTTGTAAGTTGGTACACATGGCATGTAGGTGGGAATATAAGCTGTAAAAACTGGCAATCATATTTAAAATGTATTTGCCATCATAAACCAAAGCAGGCTTTTCTGATTGAGATTTTATTTCCTGGAGGATCAATAACAGCTTCAACAGCTTTCTTCAAGGCATCCGGATCAATAGGAGGCCTCTTAACTCCAGACTTACTTTGTGATGATCTTAAAATAAAACAAAAACAAAAACCGGCAGTATCGTGTACTTTGGAACATGTTCCATGATACAAGATGTTTTGTGTTCGAAGGTACAAGAGGGTGCACTTTTAAACAAATATGGCTACCAAAACTAGAGATTCGAATACATCATGGATATTAAAATATGTTATTACTCACCAGATGATAGGGATCACACTGTACTTGAAAGATATTAACAAATACAATCTGGTTTCGTGTTAGGAAACATATATCAATGAACGAAATGTTTACTTTTGGTACTAAAAAAATTTCTTTTATCCACGGTACTCACACTTTGCAATAAATCAAACTGAAACTACGACCAGAGCTACTTAGCGGCTTTCTCTACGATCTACTTCAGTTTGAGTCCTATAGGTAGCAGCAAAAATTTAAAAACAAAAAATGTTCAAAGGTACACTATGCTAAAGGTACAACAGTCTCCCCTATTCGTAAAATTCGCGATCGAAATGTCGACATAAAAATATTATTCTTCAAAAACCTCGCAAAAACGAGCAAAATGGTATTAGACTTTTTTGTTCGTTATATTTTAAGGAATCACATCCTACAATTAATGTACTACCTTATGTTCCACCCTGTATGTTATAGGTCTTTTATCTATAGAACATGTTCATACATGAAAAACTACCCTCCAAGACTGGATCTCCAATCAGCGTTTCGAGTTCCACTGAAGAAAAGTAGAGTTAAAGATGTCAGAGACTTATTTCCATATGTAAAACAGGAAAGCCACTCATTTCATGAGTCTCTTTTCCAATCTTCTGAGACTATGGAAGATGAAGAGGAGTGTGAAAATGATGACAGAAATGAGGAGGGAAATCGTGTGGAAAATATGAATGGGGGATGAACAAAAATAATGTCCTACCTTGTTTGAAAATAGTACATTATACAACGAGCCTATAATGGTAGTAATTAAGACGCGAGTACGTTTGTTTATGAAACGAGCGCAAGCGAGTTTCATAATTTTCATACGACTTTTTATGCTCGACCATATTTCTAACTTGAAATTATTCATAAGTATTCATGTTATGGTTATGTAAGTGAGGAGCGGAACTGACCTGAATTGTGAGATGTGCGCAGACGCGAAAGTATTGATTTTTTCCGAGGAACGAATGTCATTGACCTTGATGTAATCTAGAGAATAACGTGAACGTTAGTCTTGATATAACCTGGAAATTGATTTAGAATTGAAAAACGAGATGACAAATTGAATTTATTTGAATATTATTTACAATTAACGCTAATTGTTATAGTAACAGAACATAACCTTCTGCGACAGTATTGGATTTCCAGCCTCCGTGACTTTTCGCTAATTGTCTTTCGATTGCACATCCGAGAATAATCGATACTTGCGGTTTTATAATGTACAATGATGATTTCTCATTGGCTGAACAACAGAATTATACTGAGTAGGTGTACTTTAATGAGGTGCATTAAAGGGCTACTACCAGGTGTATAATTACTACATTTCGGCATGGTCGAGCATAAACATTTTTTACTATTCAACAAGTTCATGATGTGTTAGGGCCTTGTTTGATAAACTTCTATTCCTTATTTTGTTTTGAAAAAAAAAAAATTAACTTTTCAAAATGTTCATGATTTGTTATTTTGTGTGGAAAAAATGTCATAAAGTCTAAATATTCATGATTCCTTATTTGGTTTGGAAAACATTGCTAACTTTTCGAAATGTTCGTTATTTGCTACGTTATGTGGAAAATATTTCAAGTTCTAAAAATGTTAAAGAATATTATTAATAATATTGCTGTATTTTTATAAAAAACATAAATAATAATAATTTTTATAAAGACTACACACAGCTTATATTTTTGAATTGAAAGTACGTTCTCCAGAAAAGGGGCCCATAAAATGCAATAGCCTACTTTTATACAATATTCTTTAAATATATAACATTGGATTGAAATGTTTTAGCATTTCTAATATATTTTGTAAAAAACACAATACTACTTATACAGCAGTTTCATACTCATTGGTTAGTGCATTTAGTGCACTATAAAAATTTTAACTCCATATATCTCAGAACAGTATTTTGGAGTATGGGCCCTTATTGCAGCTACGTCCTCAATTTAATGTGCAATGTTCATGCACCGTAAAATAGACTGCCTACGCCATATAAGGGCAATCACCTAGCTGAAAAACTTCGACAAATAACCAAGGAATATCATTGGATATCATTCTCATGGTCAGGTCTGCAGCTGTAGTGTCATCCCATAAATCGACCAAATGACTTGAAGAAATCAGAATTACAGCCAACGCTACAAACAAAACAGCAAGAAACATTAGAACACCTGCAATGTAGTCATAACATTTTCTCAATTATTCTTCCCTCGAATGGAGTCTTAGGACATAATTGGCTGTGCAGTACAGCTGATCAATAATGACTAAAAGATGACAATTTTAAGATGATGATCATCATCATGATAAGTTACATAATAGTTATTTATGGTACTTGTGAGGTAAGTGCATCTTTATTGCACGAGTGGAAAGATTTAAGCACGAGGCGTCAGCCGAGTGCTTAAATTACACGAGTGCAATAAAGATCACGCTCACAAGTACCATACATAATTTTATCCATGACCATAACGAAAAATTATGTTTTATAAAAGAAAATATGTTGAAAATAAGTCCTCATGTAATCACATACCATGACATGGATTTTAGAATCAATACGTTACTAGGTAGGTCATGATGTAGGAGGCCATGATTAGTAAAGAATGGTATCTAATGCGTTGAATAAATAACAAATTATAATTAATTATATAATTTTAATATATATTTTTTCACTTTAAACGTGTATTTTCGTCTTTTTGAAGTTTCAGGGATTATTTAGAAGTGTTCACGGAAATAATGTGATTAAAATAATTTAACATTTTACTTCTGTAAACTTAAGAGGAATATTAAAACTTCATTAATCATCGTGTCTGTTTAGCTCAGTTGGCTAACGCGTGTTGTTTTAAAATCCTATAAACCCAACTTCGTAGGTTCAAGTCTCCTCGTATCCCAAAAGGTAAATTATTACAAAATTTTAAAAAGATGCATATTAGATATGGATTTAATGTACAAATTACGACGTAGCAGATAGAGAAAAGAGAAGGAGATTGAGTGTATGTATATTTAAGAAATGGTAATAAAGAAGTAGAGGTAGTGACATCTAGTAACTAATATATTAACTTCTTGAGTAATAGTTCAATGGAAATGTATACGTGTGTACCCGGGTACTAGGAAAATAGCCTACTAATGAACTGTGAGATAAAGTTCAAACTGTGAGGTAAAGTCTTTATCTCACTATGAAATAAAGTAATGTTGAATAATAGCCTACTTTACACACGCAAAAGTATTTAGTAAAGGCATGTTTTTCGTTATGGTCATGGATAAACTTGTTTATTAGTACTGATTGAGAAGCATTTCATATATCAATGGCAATTTTATATATAAATATCAATCTTTGGGCACTTTAAATTAAAATTTCGTAAAAGAAAGAAGTCCCGCGCCATGGCGTCGTGGTCTAAGGCATCCTGCCTAGGACTCGCGTTACGGAATGCGCGCTGGTTCGAGTCCTCATGGGGGAAGAAATTTTCTCATGAAATTTCGGCCACTGTATGGGACCGGTGCCCACCCAGCATCGTGATGCACTTGGGGAGGTACGATAGGTAGCGAAATCCGGTTGCGAATGCCAGCTATAACGGCTGGGAGAGATCATCGTGCTAACCACACGATACCTCCATTCTGGTTGGATGATCGTCCACCTCTGCTTTAGCATGTGGGCGTGAGGCCAGCAGCCGGCTGACCGGTCTAGGTCCTTCACGGGCTGTAGCGCCACGTATTATTATTATTATTATTATTATTATTATTATTATTATTATTATTATTATTAAAAGAAAGAAGAATTTCTCTGTTTTGAAGTAGGGTTTCAATGTTAAATTCAAAATTTTATACATAAATATCAATCTTTGGGCACTTCAAATTAAAATTTCGTAAAAGAAGGAAGAATTTCTCTGTTTTGAAGTAGGGTTTGAATATTAAATTCAAAATTTTATATATAAATACCGTTATCAATCTTTGGGCACTTCAAATTAAAATTTCGTAAAAGAAATAAGAATTTCTCTGTTTTGAAGTAGGGTTGGAATATTAAATTCAAAATTTTATACATAAATATCAATCTTTGGGCACTTCAAATTAAAATTTCGTAAAAGAAAGAAAAACTTCTCTGTTTTGAAATAGGGTTTGGATATTAAATTCAAAATTTTATACATAAATATCAATCTTTGGGCACTTCAAATTAAATTTTCGTAAAAAAAAAATCAAAATTACTCTCGAGAAACCCTAATTTCTAATACATTCGAGCTAAAAAGAAAAATTTTGCATGTTCATAAAATTTTTTGGAGTTTAAGTTTATGATATTTTGGCTAGAAGGGCTTTAAACTTGTAATATTTGCTTTTATCAGCTGAAAAATTGTATTTCGCAAATCCGTGATTTGCAATACTCGGATCTCTATTTCTATGTACTAAAACTCATCGTTTTTATTCGGTATAGTTTAATTATAAACATGCAAGTCATATTCCCACTTCTTTCAGATGTCATTGTTATTTATTGTATCGATTTGACACTTTAACAGCCTTATATCCGTGCCGTTTGGGTAGAATTTTTGTATTTTCTGCAAATGAAATCCAGGTACAAAAACCCAGCCCGTACGAAAATACAAATTTTCACAAAATATAAAATTATAGTTCCATTATACAGGGACATCATTTTATTTTTACTTCAATTTTTATTGTACCTGAGTTTTTGAATGTACTTCACTCCCACCCCTTCTACTAACGAAGTTCAACCGTCTTCCATACAGATCCAAGACCGCATATACAGTCATAGTAGCCACAGTACGTCCCAAAAATATGTTCGCGTTTTCCAGTGACGAAAGAGCTTTCAATATTGAATTATTTTCGCATAGGTACTGTCATCCATTTGCCTACGTCGTATCTCGGTTAACCCCATCAGCTTTTATTCGCCAGCTAGTAGTTGGGCTGTCTTAGCTCTTTCCTGAGAACATTAATTTCTGTTAGGAATTGGGCGTATACGTAATATTATACAACTGTTTAAAATAACTTAAATAAAAAGGCTTCGTTAAGTAATTAACTGTCACGTGATTTCCCTCCTTTCTACGACAGTAGATAGTATGTCTGAATAATTTTATCTTTTCGGATCGGGCAGAAGTGAAAATTGAATTTATAGTACGTAAGGTACTCTTTTATAGAATTGTTTCAACATGAGTTACTAGTACGAAGAACGAAACTGGTAATTGGGATCAGGTACAATAGTCTATAGTGCGATAATATGCACATTAGAACTGAAGTCTGTATCGAAATGAACGGCCACCATATAAAAAAGTGTGTTTAAATATCCATATGATTATTTTTCAATTTAACTTCATTCTCTATATTGTACGCTAATGTGCTGTAGACAGTATAATATACACTGCATAATGAATACGTCCACATGGACAGCTCAGTTCGTAAGTAAAAACACTCATTGTTAATACTGTACTGTATTTTGATTAAACAAAAACCTAATGAAAATTATTAAACTCAAAAGCGCAATATTTCCTAGTTTACGTAAATGGATGAACTACTTTTCTTCCCTCCTATACCTAGTAGAGTGATTCGTTTGTATATTAGCCTACGCCAGTATCATCGAACTCCAGTTGTGGAAGGGGATAGCAAACGGCGTTGATCCAGAGGTTTAGGCAAGTTGATATTAAAAATGTTAGTAAAAATAAAATGATGTCCCTGTACTGTTAATTAATATATGAATTGGCCCAGAATTTTCAATACTTTTTACACCCCTGTCGGAATTTTAGAAAACAAATCTCCTTCGATCTGTATGGGATGAAGGGGGGAAACTTGTTCTGCACGCATTCACATACGTAGAGATTAAGTGTAGAGCGCATTCTGTCGGATTATGGCAACACCAAACCGTTGTTGCACACATACTTCTTCTCTAGCAGGCGGTGGTTTTCATGACAACCAGGATTAAGTTAAACATTATAATCTTATTGTTTTGTTGGTTTAGCGAGAGACGGCTATAGCCAGCGGAAGTATTCATGTAGAATCTGTATTTGTCTAAATGCTGTCTCGCTCCCTCAAGCGCGGTCGACGGGAACGTCCAGCAACGCAGTAGCGTCAGTAATCCGGTATCGCCCCCATGGTTTATAGCTGTTGTAGAGATACAGCATAACTTGAGTGCTTTGTAAACTACTACAATGGTGTTAGCGAATCGTTTACGACAATTTTCGTGGTATCAGAGTTTCTGGGTCTTATATCTGTTGATTTAACGTGGGAAAATGTTATTCTGCGAACCAAACACCGCACCTATTCAGTTCCAGCGAGTGTTACTTGACACGAATGTTTTATAAACAGGAAAATTAAACACTCAATAATAATAATAATAATAATAATAATAATAATAATAATAATAATAATAATAATAATAATTCTAACATGAATTTTTCATAAATAATGGGTTTCCTTCACCCAACTTCATAAATCTCATGATGAAGGATGGGTGGAACGGAGAAAAATTCTCTCCGGCAACGGGACTCGAACCCGGGTTTTCAGGTCTACGTGCTGACGGTTTAGCCACTAAGTCACACCGGATTCCAGTTCTGATACCGGATTGAATCCTCTCAGTTTAAGTTCCGTAATAATAATAATAATAATAGTAATAATAATAATTCTAACATGAATTTTCCATAAATAATGGTTTTCCTTCACCCAACTGAGCGGAGAAAAATTCTCTCCGCCACCGGGACTCGAACCCGGGTTTTCAGCTCTACGTGCTGACGCTTTGTCCACTAAGGCACACCGGTTTCCAGTTCCGATGTCGGATTGAATCCTCTCAGTTTAAGTTCAATAATAATAATAATAATAATAATAATAATAATAATAATAATAATAATTCTAACATGAATTTTTCATAAATAATGCGTTTCCTTCACCCAACTTCATAAATCTCATGATGAAGGATGGGTGGAACGGAGAAAAATTCTCTCCGGCACCGGGACTCGAACCCGGGTTTTCAGGTCTATGTGCTGACGCTTTATCCACTAAGTCACACCGGATTCCAGTTCCGATACCGGATTGAATCCTCTCAGTTTAAGTTCCGTAATAATAATAATAATAATAATAATAATAATAATAATAATAATAATAATAATAATAATAATTCTAACATGAATTTTTCATAAATAATGGTTTTCCTTCACCCAACTGAGCGGAGAAAAATTCTCTCCGCCACCGGGACTCGAACCCGGGTTTTCAGCTCTACGTGCTGACGCTTTGTCCACTAAGCCACACCGGTTTCCAGTTCCGATGTCGGATTGAATCCTCTCAGTTTAAGTTCCATAATAATAATAATAATAATAATAATAATAATAATAATAATAATAATAATAATAATAATAATAATTCTAACATGAATTTTCCATAAATAATGGGTTTCCTTCATCCAACTTCATAAATCTCATGATGAAGGATGGGTAGAGCGGAGAAAAATTCTCTCTGGTACCGGGACTCGAACCCGGGTTTTCAGCTCTAAGTGCTGACGCTTTGTCCACTAAGCCACACCGGATTCCAGTTCCGATGTCGGATTGAATCCTCTCAGTTTAAGTTCCATGCTTACTGGCTTTTAAGGAACCCGGAGGTTCCTTGCCGCCCTCACATAAGCCCGCCATCGGTCCCTATCCTGAGCAAGATTAATCCATTCTCTATCATCATATCCCACCTCCCTCAAATCCATTTTAATATTACCTTCCCATCTACGTCTCGGTCTCCCCAAAGGTCTTTTTCTCTCCGGCCTCCCAACTAACACTCTATATGCATTTCTGGATTCGCCCATAAGTGCTACATGCCCTGCCCATCTCAAACGTCTGGATTTAATGCTCCTAATTATGTCAGGTGAAGAATACAATGCGTGCAGCTCTGCGTTGTGTAACTTTCTCCATTCTCCTGTAACTTCATCCCTCTTAGCCCCAAATATTTTCCTAAGAACCTTATTCTCAAACACCCTTAACCTATGTTCCTCTCTCAAAATGAGAGTCCTAGTTTCACAACCGTAAAGAACAACCGGTAATATAACTTTTTTTTATAAATTCTAACTTTCAGATTTTTTGACAGCAGACTGGATGATAAAGGGTTTAAGTTCCATAATAATAATAATAATAATAATAATAATAATAATAATAATAATAATAATAATACTAATAATATGATATAAGCTTAAATAATCACTTAGTGATTTAAGACGGCGCTCATTCCGTCGGATCCCGGCCACTTAATCACTCATAATGAGTGCACTTCTGCACAAAGTGTGTTGGACATTGTGCCACTGTCACACATCTGTGACACAGTGCATGAGGATTGGCCATTACAGGGAAACTGATAGGTGGAACTTAAACTGGGTGGGTTCATAAAGGGGGCCGTGTTAAAACAGTTACTATAGATCTGTGATTTCGGTGTCAGATGGGCTTGGAAAAACAATCACGTGAAATTTTTTTAGCTTGTAAAAGCTTAAAAAGTAAAAATTTCCTTACCCCTTTTCTTATAACCTTTTTTATAGAATTTGTTCAGGTAAATTATCAATTTTAATACACACAAAAACAATCTGGTTTTAATTCAGATGTCTCAATTATTTATTTGTAGTCTTAGAAACCCAACACTAAACATTCGACAATCGTTAGTTAAAGAAACAGCTGCTATTCCTAAAATTTTAATTCTTAGTTTTAATATAGGCTGTTTATTTAAACGTTATATCTTGATGTTGTAAAAAGCATGTGTACACTATATAGGCCTAGAGGGTAAAGTAACTTTACATTACTCTTGGTTCTTACTGCATTCGTAACATAAAGTTTACTTCAGTCAGTAGGTGTACAAAATAACTATTTCCTACTAATGCAAGTTTGAGATCTTAAGACTGAGTTAAACTAGTAATATTTGAGTACATTCCTTGTGTTATTTCTACGTAGGTATTTCAATAAACTGCAACATCATGCTATACGTACATTCTTTGATTGTTTCGGCGAGAGTTTGTCACTTGTTTTATGGCATTCCCGCGAAAGGAACGCAGATAGTGACAGCAATGAGAAGCAAAAAGAAAACAAAAGATAGTAGATTTGCGAGCGGATGTGGGTTATCGTGGCATGGTCGCTAGGGAACCGTGCGTGTGTGGTCGCGCAAGAAAGAAGATTCGTCTGGTCTAGCGATACTGCTAACTGTGGTTTAATTTTCATCATATAGTCAGGTTTAAAGCAGTATATTACCCGGCATTCTTCCCTGAAGGCTCTCGTGCAAAGAAATGATGTTATCTTTGAATCGCTAATGTAATAAAAAGGAAAGAAAACAGCTGAACTTTTTAAAGCACCAGTTTTTAATTTCCAGTTAAGTGGGAAAGGAAGTTAGTACTCCGGCAAAGACATGTACACTGCCTTCTATTTCTTGTTAGCAGTTTCTATAGCAGCGGTCGTTATTTTGTGTCTGTAAACTACGACTTACTGTAGAGTTACATCAAACTCTAGAAGTCCAGGCTTTGATTTCTTAGTTCCGTATTTTGTGTGGTTTTATTGTAACGAAGAAAATGTCATTTCCTTTTACATCCTTCCAGTACGCCAATAAAGTCCTAACAATGTAACAATTTTTTTTTCTTCTACGGAGGACGCAAATGGAAGTCTTCTGAACTACGACCACAGATTGTTCTATTATACCTAATAAATCCCAATGGAGGAAGAAGTAGGATGAATCAGATGAGAAGTTTGATTTACAGCCCGGAGATATCACATAGTTATGCAAGATAGTTATCTAATGGTCACCAGATATACATAACCCTGTATACTAACGTATCTCGGCAACAAGCTCTCCGTCCACTGCTGTGAAGGGGAGAGGATGGTATTTTTTAAAACTTTTTTCCTATTTGGTGTAAAATATTATTTTTTTTGTATGTAAAGAGCTCATAACTGTGGCAAATCAACCAAATAAAAATATTTTGAAAAAAAAAAAAAAGAAAAGAAATTATTTGGGGGCCCAAATTTAAAAAAAAATATATATACCCAATGCAGGATTGTACTAAAACCGATATATCTAAACCGTTTTTAAAGATAGTTTCAAACAGTTTTTTGTAATGTATTTGCAAAAGCATGTTCTACAAACTATCTGTAACAGAATTTTGATATTAGTCCCTACGTTTGTAAAATAAACAATTAAAATTTAATAACAATTTTCTGATTTCCTTTCTTGCAAAAAATGGACGTATTTTTAAAATGTAATCAATTAACAAAATTCTGTTACAGAGGAAGGTTTCCTAATAGTCTAAAGAATGTATGTTCTAAATTTCATGCCTGTATCTTTAATAGTTCAGAAATTATATCCATTTTTGTCTGGTAATGTAGCAAAAAAATGAAGTTACTGGAAACCGATAAAAGCGGACGTGTAATTTAAAAATCCATAGCGCAGGAAGTTTAAAAATGACGTCTCAACATCCGATAAGGGCACAAATACCCACAAAATGTTATGCAATGTATTGCACACATATCACAGAGTATTTTAAAGAAAATAAAAATTTTTGAAAATTTAATTTACCGGAAACAACAATAAAAGTGGACGAGTGATTTAAAAATCAATAACGCAGGAAGTTTAAAAATGGCGACTCAACATCCGATAAGGGCACAAATACCCACAAAATGTTATGCTATGCATTCCACACATATCAAAGGGTATTTTAAAGAAAAAAAGAAATTTCTTTGAAAATGTAATTTACCGGAAACAACAATAAAATTTGGCGAGTGATTTAAAAATCCATAACGCAGGAAGTTTAAAAATGGCGACTCAACATCCGATAAGGGCACAAATACCCACAAAATGTTATGCAATGCATTCTACACATATCAAAGTGTATTTTAAAGAAAAAATTTTTTTTCTTTGAAAATGTAATTAACCGGAAACAACAATAAAATTTGGCGAGTGATTTAAAAATCCATAACGCAGGAAGTTTAAAAATGGCGACTCAACATCCGATAAGGGCACAAATACCCACAAAATGTTATGCAATGCATTCTACACATATCAAAGTGTATTTTAAAGAAAAAATTTTTTTTCTTTGAAAATGTAATTAACCGGAAACAACAATAAAATTTGGCGAGTGATTTAAAAATCCATAACGCAGGAAGTTTAAAAATGGCGACTCAACATCCGATAAGGGCACAAATACCCACAAAATGTTATGCAATGCATTCTACACATATCAAAGTGTATTTTAAAGAAAAAATTTTTTTTCTTTGAAAATGTAATTTACCGGAAACAACAATAAAATTTGGCGAGTGATTTAAAAATCCATAACGCAGGAAGTTTAAAAATGGCGACTCAACATCCGATAAGGGCACAAATACCCACAAAATGTTATGCAATGCATTCTACACATATCAAAGTGTATTTTAAAGAAAAATTTTTTTTTCTTTGAAAATGTAATTAACCGGAAACAACAATAAAATTTGGCGAGTGATTTAAAAATCCATAACGCAGGAAGTTTAAAAATGGCGACTCAACATCCGATAAGGGCACAAATACCCACAAAATGTTATGCAATGCATTCTACACATATCAAAGTGTATTTTAAAGAAAAAATTTTTTTTCTTTGAAAATGTAATTTACCGGAAACAACAATAAAATTTGGCGAGTGATTTAAAAATCCATAACGCAGGAAGTTTAAAAATGGCGACTCAACATCCGATAAGGGCACAAATACCCACAAAATGTTATGCTATGCATTCCACACTTATCGCAGTGTATTTTAAAGAATTAGTTTTTTTGAAAATTTCCTCATTTTTCACTAAAAATACCATCCTCTCCCCTGAAGTAACGGTTAGGATGCCTGGCCGTGGAACGAGCGAGTTCGGGCTCAAATCCTAGTTGGGACAAGTTACCTGATTGAGGCTTTTCTGGAAATGTTCTGGTTTGGTCTATTGGAATGAAATTTGTTGAAAGAAGAGGAAGTGTAGAATTCCGGGGAAACCCCCAATCCATATCAAGGGGTTATTCTTTGAAGTATTTAAAAAATACTACAATTTTGCTCGTTTTTGCATACTTTTCAAGGAAAAGAATTGTTTTATATGAAACAGTTTACTACGTGTTTTGAGAAAGTCAATGATTTAATTCCTAATATTCTCCGTGAATGTAAGAGAGCAGTGTATTATGACAATATATGATCGAAAGAATTTTGATTTTGTCCTTTAAATACGCAGAAATTTGATCCGAACAAATGTAACTTTTCGTTCTGCAAAGGACTTTTAAAATATTACATTTGTTCGGATCAAATTTCTGCATATTTAAAGGTCAAAACTAAAATTCTTCCAGTCATTTATCATTATACTACACTGCTGTCTTAAATTGACTGAGCACATTGGGAATTAAATCTATGACTTTCCCAAAACACGCTATAAAATGTTTAATATAAAACATTTTTTTTTTTCTAGAAAGGGAAGCAAAAACGAGCAAAATTGTGTTACAGTTTTTTGTTTATAATATCTCAAAGAATAACTCCTTGAAATTAATCTCATTACGTATGGTTCACACTGTATAATACAGTTTTAAAACCATTTTTGGTTAAATGTTATATTTAGGATCTGTCGAAATTGCCTAATATTTAAAACTTTTTTATGCTATGTTGAGAACCTAGACACAGATCAGTCATTTGACGTCTTCTTAGCAAATGGTCATGGTTGGATGCCAGGCAGATCATTCAAGATTTGAAATAGTCAAATTATGAGTTAGATTTCTTCCGTGCCTTAAATTAGATTTTTTCTGTATTTTCTTTACTATACAGAGTGTTTCAGAAATACTTTGACAAACCTTGAGAGCATGTTTCTCATACCAAAACAAGAAAAAAGTTCATATAAGCATAAGTCCGAAAATCCTTAGTTTTTTAGTTATTAATGAAAGAACATAATGAGACATCTGTTAGATATTGTCAGCTTGGCAGCAAGTGTTGCAACTTTAATCAATTCAGAAACCCACCCCAAAAGTTCAAAATGTTCTCCTCTTGCTTCCATTTTCATTGTTATGAGTTTCTCAATTGATAAAAATTGCAACATTTGCTATCAAGCTCACAATATCTAACAGATTTTTCATTGTGTTCTTTCATTAATAACTAATAGTACATTATGCAATGAGCCTATAATGGTAGTAATTAAGACGCGAGTATGTTTATGAAACGAGCGCAAGCGAGTTTTATAATTTTCATACGAGCGTCTTAATTCCCATTATAGGCAAGTTTCTTACGACTTTTTATGCTCGGCCATATTTCTAACTTGAAATTATTCATAAGTATTCATGTTATTCTTATCTGACTGGGGAGCGGAACTGACCTTGTGCAATATCTCGTAAATTGTGAGATGTGCGCAGACGCGAAAGTATTGATTTTTTCCGAGAAACAAATGTCACTGACCTTGATATAATCTAGAGAGTAAAATAAACATTAATCTTGATATAATCTTGAAATTGATTTAGACATTGAAAAACGAGATGACAAATTGAATTTATTTGAATATTATTTACAATTAACGCTAATTATTATAGTAACAGAACATAACCTTCTGCGACAGTATTGGATTTCCAGCCTCCGTGACGTTTCGCTAGTTGTCTTTCGATTGCATATCCGAGAATAATCGATACTTGCGCTTTCATATTGCTACAATGGTGTTTTCTGATTGGTGGAACACCTGAACTTTAATGAATAGGTGTACTTTAATGAGGTCCATTAAAGGGCTGCTACCAGGTGTATAATTAGTACATTTCGGTATGGTCGAGCATAAAAACACTAAGGATTTTCGGACATATGTTTATATGAACTTTTTTTCTTGTTTTAGTGTGAGGAACTTGCCCCCAACGTTTGTCGAAGTATTTCTGAAACACTCTGTAATTACCTTAATGTCGCAATATTCTCAACTGTTTATCTCTGAGTATAAAAGTTTTTATATAAACTTCAACAGATTAATCCATCATTCTTTCTTACTTAATTAGTATGCTTTATTATAATTATTATTAGTTGTTAAATTGAGTGAAAATGACGGAATTACAGGAGTGAATAAAGACATAAATGTGGGAAAAACACAGTCTCATACTGTTTGAATATTTTGCAACTATTACAGCATTCTGTGGTGAATATTTGAAACTTCATCACGATAGTTTATCACTGATCCGGAGAATGGATAGAAATATAGGGCTGCATGTGTTAATTAATGTGTATGTCACGTGACTTAGCTACTCTTGCAGGCGTGATGGTGAATGTACCTATCCGTCACTCTCTCTGCCAGTTGCAGGAAATGAACGGCTTTGGTATGGAGAAATTGGCGTCGCCTTGGTAACCACGCGAACCCTTGTAAAATACGAGAACGACGTGGTGGAACGGGGCGGGATATCGGCTATGTGTGTGCAAGGCCACCACAGTCGGCATGCAATTTGTTACCATTGTTCTTCGCATTTCAGACCTGCCTTTTTTTGCTTCCATCTCTTACTGTTAATTGAAGATAATTGTACAAATGACTCTATTGTGGTCATTGTACCACAGTTCCGCGATCATATCAATGTCTGACGCAAAATTCAATATTGCACTTCGTGGATCGACTCTCTTCGTTAGTTTATTATGCTATATTTGACGGCTTTTGGGCACAGTTACATTATTTTTTAAAATAAATGATATTTTAAAAAGCCATTTGAAGTAAATTATTATACAGAGGTGTGAAAATTGTTAGAATAATCTTAATTTTAAAGGTTTTTTAATAGTTCCTTCACAAATATTAATTGAATTGATGAATATTGGTATATATTACTATACTGATGTAGGATATATTTACTACTAACAATGCCGGAAAGCATTGTTGTACATTGGTATTTTTCTTATTTTACAATTGTTATGGGAATTGAGAAATTATTATATTATGTTGGCGGAATTGGAAACATAAAAAATTGTATGCACAAAACAGATGTATAAGTTCATTTGAACCTTCACAACAATGTAAACGCAAAGAACAATTTGTTTAACGCATTTCTTAATTAATTTTTTATGTTTCCAATTCCGCCAACATAATATAATAATTTCTGAATTCCCATAACAATTGTAAAATAAGAAAAACACCAATGTACAACAATGCTTTCCGGCATTGTTAGTAGTAAATATATCCTACATCAGTATAGTAATATTATATACCAATATTCATCAATTCAATGAATATTTGTGAAGGAACTATTAAAAAATCTTTAAAATTAAGATTATTCTAATAATCTTCACACCTCTGTAGCGTAGGAAAAATAAAAAAAAATAGATTGCCATAGATTTGGTCGTAATTTTCGTAGCTTTTTGAAATTTTTTATGGTGAATAAGGTAAATGTTGGCTGTTAAATTAACTTAGAATGGTTATCTACTGGATTGTAAGCTATAAATTAATTTTATTTACCATTTCTCCCTAAGTTACATATTTTATTCTATTGGTACACTTTCTTTTAGAAACTATTTAACTTAGGGTTATGAAATTTTCTGGACATGTTGATAAATTTATATGACCGTCATAATATACTTACTTACAAATGGCTTTTAAGGAACCACGGAGGTTCACTGCCGCCCTCACACAAGCCCGCCATCGGTCCCTATCCCGAGCAAGATTAATCCAGTCCCTACCATCATATCCCATCTTCTTCAAATCCATTTCAACATTATCCTCCCATCTACATCTCGGCCCCCACCCCCAAAGGAATTTTTCCCTCAGGTACTCCAACTGACACATTATATGCATTTCTGAATTCACCCATACGTGCTACATATTCTGTCCTTTTTAACGTCTGGATTTAATGTCCCTAATTATGTCAGGTGAAGAATACAATGTGTGCAGTTCTGCGTTGTGTTACTTTCTCCATTCTCCTGTAACTTCATCCCTCTTAGCCTCAAATATTTTCCTAAGTATCTTATTCTCGAACACCCTTAACCTCTGTTTCTCTCTCAAAGTGAGAGTCCGAGTTTCACAACCATACAAAACAACCGGTAATATAACTATTTTATAATTTCTGACTTTCAGTTGTTTTTAAAGCAGACTGAATGACAAAAGCTTCTCAACCGAATAATAGTAGACATTTCCCATATTTATTCTGCGTTTAATTTTTTCTCGAATGTCATTTATACTTATTTGTTACTGTTGCTCCAAGGTATAGTATTTTTCCATATTTTCACAAGATAAATTTCCAATTTTTATATTTCCATATACTTACTTTAAAATATCTATAAAAATTTCTAATTTGTGTTCATTTTTGTAGATGAAAATAAAGCAATTTTTGAACGATGAATAGGCGAATTTATTTGAGCTCCCAGTGTAAAAACACAAAAAAAATATATTGTATGGTTTTGCTGTAGTGCCCTCTGACAATAGGTGGTAGAAATTTCTTTACGGTTAGAACTATATGAAATTAATAAAGAGGTGCCATTGTAGCCTACAGTAATGTAGTAATAATCTTAAAAATACAGTGACATCAAACACTTTTTCCTTACATTTTTATTGTGCCTTGTTTTTTGACTATACCATGCAGACTTTGCTTAATAATATACAGTTGTCATGGTAATATTTTACACTGCATAGGTACAATCAGGACATAGTTAAAAATGCAAGGAAATAATTTTTGACGTCACTAACTTTTCATACAGTAGATAAAAACCATTCTAGGTTAAATCAATAGCCAAAAGTTCACGTATTTAGCACAAAAAATTAGAAGAGCTGCAGTCATTAGGACGAACTCTGTATGATTTCGGGTATATTTCTTTCTATAATTTGTCATACATTTAATTTATTTAAATTTAAATATACAGTAGTATTAACAAAATTTGAGACCGAATGAGCAGCGCTCGTGTTCGGTCGCAGTTCAGATATAATATTAATAGGCCTATAAGAGAATATAAAATAAAATAAAATAGGAAATAGAATTAAAATTACAGTTACAGAAATTGTATAATACAATATTAATATAAGAGAAATATAGGAAATAAAAAAAATAATAAAAATAAATAAGTAAAATAAAATAGGAACTAAAATTTAAATTACAGCGGCAATGGAATTATATAATATAATATTAACACTAGAGAAGAATAATATTGCATGTGAAAAGTAGGACTATATATTTCAAAATTATAGAATACAAATATAATATAGGTTGATTAATTCATACACATAGGTTACAAATTTATTTAATCAAATTGAAGATATTAACACGTTTCTAATTTTCTTGTTATATGTTAGTGGGATACATGTTAGAAGTTCTGGGTGTAATTTAGTAAAGCATTGTACAACCGAGGGCCAAAATTAATGCTATGCTTTAGACCAGCAGATGTGAGACATTTAGGTTCTACTAATGTTGAATTAATATTTCGTCTTGTGTCATAATTATGTGTCTGTAATACAAACTTATTACGATTTTTATGATAAAATTTTAACAGCGTATACTTATAAATTTGTTCAATATTACATCACAACCATCTTCCCTTAAAAGATATTCTTTATTCCATTATCAAATTAACTACAATAAAATAGAGTGATCGTCATCATCATGTGTTAAGTAGGGGCTTTTTTTTCGGCTTCATCTCTTCGTTGGACGTCCAGAGTACCTTTTTCTTTTTTTTGCTAATAATCCCTTGATCCGCGGCAGTTATGTCGTTTCTTTCTGTGCAAATATTGCGGATAATATTACTAATTTCAATAAAATAGACGTTCATTTACTTGAATTAGGATATAATACAGGTATACGTAATTTGCACAACTGTGAAAGCCAGTCCATAGATATAGTCGTGTTACAATGTTTCAGGCCTCTTTTAGCTAGCGAGTTCTTGAGGCGGTATCAACTGTTGATCTTGCAAATTCCTTTCAAAGCCTTTGTCATTAGCTTGCAGTATTCATACGCTCATTCTTTTGAATGCTGGGACAAATCCGGGATGTAGACATTTATTCAAGTTGTGACGTATTGTTATGCGTTGGGTTTTTTTTTAGCAACGAATACAGAGAAAGGAAAAAAAAGAGCAAAAGATGAAAAAGTCATGCAACTTCCACACACGACACGTATTTCTAAAGGCGGGCGGTTAATAGCGTTCTTACGGGACCAATAATTGTTAGAAACGGTTATTGGTATGTAAACCCAGGGAAGCGAAACCCGTTATATAGAAGCAGAAAATAACCAACAAACATCATTACAAGAAGGCGGTGGCAATGCAGCAGAACTGAGATAGACGTGGATTGAAAAAAAAAAAAGGGCTATGAAATAAGATTCTTACGGTAGCAGTTGGAAATGTTTCAAAATATACACTACTTCGTTTATGTCGTATTCTTGAACATTATCAACGGTTTCGCAATATCTTTTCTGGGAATGTATACTTCATTTGTTTACGTGTGTGTTTTAAATGGAAATATTTATGTTCATAACGGACCCAGTGACCACCGGGGTCGCTACAGACAGAACGAAACGCTTCGTTCAGAATAAGTATTTCATTGATTGCTTGACTGCTACACTGTACTTACCTATCGATTCTTATTCCGTCACAAACGTAGTTCGAAATTATTACTTTAGGTTGTAGAATAGCTTTCATTAATACATTTTCTTTTTACCGACATATAGTGTTGTAGGCTGAAAATTGATGCGTTTACGTATTTCTCTTGTTTCTGATTTTACAACAATAGCCAAAGCTCTTTTATCATTCCAGCAAACAAAAGAAAGATGTACAGATTATACACTTCGATACGACATATTGTACATATTACACAGACATCTATACAAATGATTCTTAGCCGTTGTATTCGTTTACAAGGCTGGGAAATCCAACTGTTTGTGTTTCGAAACGTGCGCACATATTTTACGTTGCAACTTTCTGCTACCAGAGGCAGGAGCAAAGACACAGATTTCGAGCAGACGAAATTAATAATTTTGAGAGACATATTTTAACGTTTTCTGTCTGGTATCCCAGTGAACATAACAGATGCAGAAAATAAATAAAACAGAAAAATGTCATTTTAAAGAAGGAAACATAATATATAGATAACAAGATTTGAAAGGTACAATTAAAAAAAAATAACATTACTTACTTACAAATGCCTTTTAGAGAACCCGAAGGTTCATTGCCGCCCTCATATAAGCCCGCCATCGGTCCCTATTCTCAGAAAGATTAATCCATGATATCCCACCTCCCTCAAATCCATTTTAATATTCTCCTCCCTTCTATGCCTCGGCATTCCCAACCGTCTTTTTCCCTTCGGCCTCCCAACTAACACTCTATATACATTTCTGGATTCACCCATACGTGCTACATGCCCTGCCCATCTCAAACGTTTGGATTTAATGTTCCTAATTATGTCAGGTGAAGAATACAATGCGTACAGTTCTGCGTTGTGTACCTTTCTCCATTCTCCTGTAACTTCATCCCTCTTAGCCCCAAATATTTTCCTAAGCACCATATTCTCAAACACCCTTAACCTCTGTTTCCGTGAGAGTCCAAGTTTCAAACCATACAGAACAACCGGTAATATAACTGTTTTATAAATTCTAACTTTCAGCTTTTTTGAGAGCAGACTGGATGACAGGTTTTTAACTTTGTTGACCAGTGTAATTAATGTGCCTTTGTGTTATTTACTCTTACCGGCGCTGTGTCGATAGAACTACATTTTATATCGGACGTTCCTAAATTGTTCCATTTCCACATAATATGCAACACTCTTAAAATATTGTTGTACATGTTCGTAATTCGCTAGTGAAAGCTAATGCGTATGTGAGTGAATTGATATTATAACTAGGGACCGTAACCAAATTAATTTTATGAATTTTATGAGAATTGTAGTGTCTTTCATTGAAGTATCAGACAGAATTGCTGTGACTTCATGACTTGAGTGAGCGTACTGATTCCAGCTGTTATGAAAGCACTTAACTATCCGTTATTAGACATCCTAATGGATAAATTAGTATGTTTTCAGACTTAATTCAAGTTTTTTATATACGTATAATCATTATTTTGATTATATATAATTATTTTAAAATCCACGTGTACTCTATTATAATTTATGGGTGTCGAGAAATTAATACATTGTTACTCTGTTTAGTTACTACTAACCTGCTGTTACCAAAATTGAGTCAATCCATCCTCTGTAAGACCTTCCAGGCGTGCGTCTTATTTCTTGTCTATTCTTATTTTAACAGATGGAGTAATAATTTTGATACTGTCCGTTTTTGATCCATTGCCCAGCCTCTTAAATATTGTATTGTTCTCTCTTATTCCATTTACTATTACTGTATGTTTATCTCGTTTATGCCAACTGTCATCATCATCATCATCATCTACGAATTAGGCCAACAGTAGGCCCGTTTCCTCTCCATCCAAAGGTATACTGTCTATCTCTAACTTTCGGTTTGCATTTTTTTTATCGTTCTAGGCATTTTGTTTCTATTCACTGTCAAAACATATCCAAAATAATTATTTTTGTATTTATCGATCACTGTAACATTGTAAAAATTCCTTTTTGTATAACGAAAAGTTATATTTCTACGGATCAAATTTCTGCACATTTAAAGGACAAAACTAAAATTATTTCTATCATTTTGCTATCTAATACAGTGTTCTCTTAAATTGACTGAGTATCTTGGGATTTTTTTTTTTATTTTTTTATATTTATTTGTCAGCCAACTTTACAATTCATAGTTATTGTGGGCATTTACATTTCTGCTTTTCGATTCAAAATTCCTTTAATATACAGGGTGACTCACGAGAATTTACCGTCCCTTACAGAGCTTATTTCAGAAGACATTCTGAGCAAAAAAGTCATATAAACATTTGTCCGAATCTCAATATTTTCAAAGGTACACTAATTTGAAATTGTTTGTAAAATACTATTATTCTTGAGTTTTAAGGGTAAAATAATATTACAGATACAGAATAAACTATTCAGGAGTATCATTTCTTTAAATAATATTTTTTTTCCACATTGCCAAAATTAACAAGATAAACAAGTGATTACTTACAGTTTTTTTCCACATTCATATACTTACTGAGTAAAGTACATATTTAATTTTAATAATCTACCCATGACAAACATAGCGAAGATAGAAAAGCATGTATTTAGTAAAATTTCTCATCTCATATGGACAATTTTTAATATGTTATTGTTAAATATGCATCATTTGAAATAAATGTTATATGTAATTCTTGTTAATTATTTTTAATCATTTATTTTTCAATTTGATGTTTTTTTTTTTAAATTTTATACTTTTTGCAATATGTTATATTCACCATATATATATATATATATATATATATATATATATATATATAGATGTCCTTTCATTAGTCTGATGATGTCCATACCAAGGGAGAAAACATTCACTAAGATGTATTAGCAAAATTAACTTTTTTGATATTTTGCTATAATAAATAAGTCAAAGACTGAAATATCAAAACTTCACATTTTATATTAACGCTATGAAATGTTTAATATAAAATAACTTTTATCTCGAAAAGGAAGCAAATACGAGCAAAATTGTATTAAACTTTTTTGTTTGAAATATCTCAAAGAATAACCCCCTGAAATTAATGACATTATATACGGTTCATCCTTTGTTGGATGCACAATGGGCAGACGTGCTTAAGTGTACGGACTCATCCCGGGTTCAGTCCTCGTCAAGTCAGTCAATAGAAACATTAAAATCTATTCCATCTTCAGAAAAGTCAAGGAACTTATCTGCTGAATTCCCCATAAAACACTATTCTCCATGTTTCCATATTACCTATGCTCCCCTGATGAGGAAACCTAGAGGAGAGTTGGGTAGTATCGGACATCGGGTAATATCGGACAGTGAGTTTCTTTCATCTACCACCAGATGATAGTACCTGAATGACATGGTTACGTTTCTGTGATGTCGCATACAGAAACGTTACCATGTTATTCAGGTACTACCATCTGGTGGTAGATGAAAGAAGCGCACTGTCCGATATTACCCGATGTCCGATACTACCCAACTCTCCCCTATATGTAGTTATACTTTATTTTTTTTCATGGAGTGCAGTTTCATAGAAAGGACTTTGCCGACAGACCTTCTACTGCCCCCTACTAATTGGTTGTCGTAAATAAATGTCTTCCTTACTGTGACGGAAATCTTGTCTTCTCCTGTCAGTAACCAATCATAACCCTCGTTCAGAAGAATTGACAGGTGCCCGTCAAATCCACGTGGAGGCAGAGTTGCCGCATCTTTTCCGAATTTCAAGAATCCCGTCAGTTTCACTGCATAATTTCGAAGGTCACCAGGATTGTGACAACTGTGCAATGTTGGGACGAGGGGACAGGATGGAATTGTCAGAGTTGTTTGTGTAGGAAGTCATAAATCTGTAAGTGGGTGTTCAAAGGAGCCACCGAACTGCACTCCTTGAAATAAAATAAGGTATACGAAATGTTAGATATCTAGATTATTCTTATACGACACAAGAAATCGAAAATTGCGCACCTCTTGAACGCCAGGTAAGTCTTAAGAAAAATATAGCAGAAGTTTCATATAAAAATAATCAGATTGCATTATGATTCGGAAACCTGATTGTGAGTGCATGCAAATCTAGACTACTTGTTCGTATAAAAACTAGCATCTGCGAGTGTACCCTAATCTGTTGAGGACTAAACGGTTTTCCATGTAATGAGACGAGTGTTGTGGTGGTACAGTGGCGCACTGGTCGCCACTGCCGCCCGGGGGGCTCCGCCCCACCTGTGCAAACCAACCGACCGTGCGGCCCGCTCATCCGGAACGTCATGCCTGCGGGCTTGGTTACTGAACCTTTCGGTTCGATTCTGGTTTGGAACATGGATATTTGCAGTTTATATCGTAAAGAACCAGGTCAGAGAACTGCTCAGTATGTGGAATGATTGCTGGAGCCGTTTGTCTGTACTTTACTGCGTTTCGAAGGGGGAAGGGCACGTCGCAGAGAAGGAAGAAAGTCTTTCCCTTCTCCTTAAGTAGAAGCGAAGGTTTAAAAGTTGCAAAGGCAGTTGACACACAGGGCGAGGCTATTTAGCAGGTCGTAGAAATTAATTGAAAAGTGACAGGCGATTTGAGGAAATTCCTATGGTTGCGTGTAATGTCTGTAAAGCAGCGGTTCTTAAACATTGAGTTCGAGGACCCCTTTCATATGATGTGCATTTTGCCGGACCCGGTAACACGTGAACTTTACAGCCTACATTGCTTAGTACAAAGTAAGAAAATCTTTTCATGTATACGGGATGAAACGTATGTAATGTCATTAATTTCAGGGGGTTATTCTTTGAGACCCCTTTCGTATGATGTGCATTTTGCCGGACCCGGTAACACGTGAACTTTACAGCCTACATTGCTTAGTACAAAGTAAGAAAATCTTTTCATGTATACGGGATGAAACGTATGTAATGTCATTAATTTCAGGGGGTTATTCTTTGAGACCCCTTTCATATGATGTGCATTTTGCTGGACCCGGTAACACGTGAACTTTACAGCCTACATTGCTTAGTGCAAAGTAAGAAAATCTTTTCATGTATACGGTATGAAACGTATGTAATGTCATTAATTTCAGGGGGTTATTCTTTGAGACCCCTTTCATATGATGTGCATTTTGCCGGACCCGGTAACACGTGAACTTTACAGCCTACATTGCTTAGTACAAAGTAAGAAAATCTTTTCATGTATACGGGATGAAACGTATGTAATGTCATTAATTTCAGGGGGTTATTCTTTGAGACCCCTTTCGTATGATGTGCATTTTGCCGGACCCGGTAACACGTGAACTTTACAGCCTACATTGCTTAGTACAAAGTAAGAAAATCTTTTCATGTATACGGTATGAAACGTATGTAATGTCATTAATTTCAGGGGGTTATTCTTTGAGACCCCTTTCATATGATGTGCATTTTGCTGGACCCGGTAACACGTGAACTTTACAGCCTACATTGCTTAGTACAAAGTAAGAAAATCTTTTCATGTATACGGGATGAAACGTATGTAATGTCATTAATTTCAGGGGGTTATTCTTTGAGACCCCTTTCGTATGATGTGCATTTTGCCGGACCCGGTAACACGTGAACTTTACAGCCTACATTGCTTAGTACAAAGTAAGAAAATCTTTTCATGTATACGGGATGAAACGTATGTAATGTCATTAATTTCAGGGGGTTATTCTTTGAGACCCCTTTCATATGATGTGCATTTTGCCGGACCCGGTAACACGTGAACTTTACAGCCTACATTGCTTAGTGCAAAGTAAAGAAAATCTTTTCATGTATACGGTATGAAACGTATGTAATGTCATTAATTTCAGGGGGTTATTCTTTGAGACCCCTTTCATATGATGTGCACTTTGCTGGACCCGGTAACACGTGAACTTTACAGCCTACATTGCTTAGTACAAAGTAAGAAAATCTTTTCATGTATACGGGATGAAACGTATGTAATGTCATTAATTTCAGGGGGTTATTCTTTGAGACCCCTTTCATATGATGTGCATTTTGCCGGACCCGGTAACACGTGAACTTTACAGCCTACATTGCTTAGTACAAAGTAAGAAAATCTTTTCATGTATACAGGATGAAACGTATATAATATCATTAATTTAAGGGGGTTATTCTTTGAGAGAAGGAAGTGAAATTGGGCGAGAAGTACGTCAAGAATGTCCTTCATCACCTACCCTGTTCAACATCTACTTGGATTATTTATTAAAAAACTGTTTTCAGAACATAGGAGGAGGAAGAAGAATAAAGTGCATAAGATTTGCTGATGATATGGCGTTACTAGCAGAAGAGGAGAAGATACTAAGGAATATGCTACTGGAGCTAAATGACAGCTGTGAGCAGTATGGAATGAAGATAAATGCACATAAGACGAAGAGCATGGTCATAGAAAGAAAAATGCAGAAGATAAACTTGCGAATTCTAAATGAGGCAGTAGAGCATGTGGACAGCTTCCAATACTTGGGGTGTACTACTGGGTGTTCATTTCAAAGTGTGTCATGACGTCACTGTTGTTGGGTCACCGATTTGAAGCGAGTTTCAACTTATATGTTAGAGAAGTTGCCTATTATTTAAGGCGTTCTTCAATCTGAACTTGAGAACGTGTACGGTATAACTTGAACGTCGTAGCAACAGATGGCGGTCTGTACAGTCTGTGTGCTACCATAACCTCGTTCGAACTGTGTTTTGCGCCGGCAAGTCGTACGCAGGGTATTTGTTATCATCGGTTGCGTACGGTAACATTCCACAACACAAATCAAATGCTCCGTGTCCATGTTGACCGTCGAAGTTAATGTCAACAAATACGTAAGTAATCGTCTTAACCCTCTCCCCATATCCCGACAGTACGTATTTCCAAACAGTTCACATTCCTGCCACTACCGGCGTTACCGTACATATCGGTACGTACTCTTCAGAATGAACGCCGTACTTGCTAGCCATCTTCTCTGCCTCTTAGGTTATACACCTGACCTGCGGAAGTGTAGGAAGATTGAATTCTCTAGGCTCATCAGCTAGCCACATGATGGCATACAGCGAGTCATGACACATTTTGAACTGAACACCCAGTATAACCTGGTAAGGTTTATCTTGTCTTAGTAGTAATAAAACCAAGTCCCTTCAAATGAGGGTGGAGATTATAGGAGGGTTGTAAATTTTCAGGATTCCTTTCAAAATCTTGTTATTGTACAGGCTGCCGGAACTCACTTTCTTGAAAGACAAACTCAGTGACGGAATTACACAGTACGAAGAGAGATATTTTGTTATTTTATTTTGCGCTACAGAGTGTATCAACTAGTCCCTTCCGCCACTGGATGGATGGACCGCTCTACTCCCACATCGCCATAACAACACAGACGAAGTAAGACAAGATACATCACACAGCCTTTATAAGTAGTAACATGAGCTGCTACAGGAAGTCAAAAGGAGAATAGTAATGGCTAAGGAAACGTTTAATAGAAAAAGGAGTATCTTCTGCGGAACTCCGGAAAAAGAACTAAGGAAGAGACTAGTGAAGTGCTTTGTATGGAGTGTGGCATTGTATGGAGCAGAAACATGGACATTACGACGAAGTGAAGAGAAGCGAATAGAAGCATTTGAAATGTGGATATGAAGAAGAATGGAACGTGTAAAATGGACAGACAGAAAAAGAAATGAAGTTATGTTGGAAAGAGTGGGTGAAGAAAGAATGATGCTGGAACTGATCAGGAAGAGGAAAAGGAATTGGTTGGGTCACTGGCTGAGAAGAAACTGCCTACTGAAGGAAAACGAAAACAAATTGTACCGGTGTCATAGGAGCAGTATGAAACAAAGAAATATTGATATTAAATACAAATCTGTACCTACAGTATATATTTTGCATCACACGTCTTACAAATAACACAGAGAACTGACTAGCCTAGTTTGACAAGTTCAAAATGGTCATTAAAATAGCCTACAGTTTAGTAAAAGAAGTCCAGATTTTTTTTTTAGCTGAGACTCTTCCCCCCCCCCCCCCCCCCCCGCTAAATCTCGCAAATAGCGCTAGCAAAACTTCTACATGGCGCGAGCGCAAATTTAAATTTGTCGACTGGAACGCTTTCGGTTAACCGATGTTTCGGTTGATCGGTATTCGGATAATCGATGCTCTACTGTAGTAGTAGTAGTAGTAGTAATAATAATAATAATAATAATAATAATAATAATGATAATTAAATAATAAAAAATTGAATTATGATAATAATAATAATTATAATAATAATAATAATGATAATAATAATAATTATTATTATTATTATTATTATTATTATTATTGTTATTATTAACTCAAAATTTACACAGTTTTCTATTGGGCATATCTGTTAAAAATCACCGTTTTTACTTGTTGGTTTGAAAAAGTCATCTCCAAATCCTCCTGTAAAATTGTACAGAAAAAAGTGGCAGGTGATTTGAGGAAATCTCTACGATTGCGTGTAACGTTTGTGGGGTTATTAGGAAAATGGTATTAGGATAAAAATGCTATAAAATATGTCTGCCGTCCCTTATGATGGAGCCGATATTTAGCTGCTAGTCGTTGGATGTTTCTACATTTTTTATATGATGTGAAAGCCCAAGAATCTCGCAAAACGTTGAAAACTGTGAAAGTCTGAAGTCATACATAATCACCATTATCAACTCCATTTGCAAATTAATCATCTGCATTTGCAAACTAACTTCCCATGCCCGTTAGACCAGGTGGTCTGTTTCTGTGAGCAAGTTGACGTCGTCTGTCAAACGTTTCAAAGCTGTTCCTACCCGTAATATTCCCTCGGGGCCGGTAGTTGAAAATTTGTGGAGGTAATTACTGAAAATTACATCAGTCATAAATATGCACATAATGAAATGCGAATTTATCACTTTTCCATTCCATAAAATGCCAGTCTTTTCGCTGGTAGTTAATATTCTGTCAGCCTGTGTTTTTTTTGTGTAAAGGAGGTCTGATGCTTCCTCTATACTGTAGTTTTCTTAGGTCTCAGCTCTATCTTTGGTTGATTCTTCTTTCTTCAGAAACGTTCACCATTTTAAATCAATAAGCGCATGATATACGAGTAGTAGTCTTCATGAACGCTATATTTAGGAGTTCAGAAGTTTTAAGGGAATTTAAGTCACAATATTGGATTTCATACATTTTTGTACCGACTTTTCGCAGGAAAGTAGGGAATAATTTATGTTATTATTAGTTTCATACAATTACTTCTTTGAGAGAGAATTTTTTACAGTTGAATATTGATATTGTTAGCAGAGCAGTCTACTGTAGATATTCGGAAACTTTCATGTTATCTTTATTACTCCATTCCTACATTTATAATTCAGTAGGGCTATAAAATTTTAAGACATGTTGAAGATTTTGATGATGTTCAAGTAAAAAGACTTATCCTATAAAATATATATATTTTTTTCAGAAATAGCTTTAATTAAATTTTTAAAGACATTATTATTAGTTATTTTATATGAATACAGAAATGTCAAAAAACATATCTTCACGTTTTGTAAGCTAATGAAATTTTAACTAATTAGGCCTACAGCAAAAAAGCCACATTTAAAGACTGAGGGTTAACCCCTTTTACCTAAACACCATCGAATAAATAATAGACAAAAACGTAATATATTATGTTGAAAATTAATTCATTTATACATATTGTATAATATTGAGATCTGGGGTAGTAGGTTATCCAGCAAGAACATCGATAAAGTAAGAGCCAAAATGTGTAAAAAATTTCTAGGAATACCGGAGAATGCTTCTAACCTGGCAGCGTTACTAGAGATGAGAATCGATTCGAGTCTGGGAATTATTCTAGAAAGAAAAATCAAATATTTAGATAATATTCTGTGTAGGAATGATTCGGCAGTTACGAAAACATGTATCTTTTGTATGAAAGCCGCTAATTGGAAATCGAATTGGCTGAAGGAGCTGGAACAAGAAATAAGCAGATTAGGTCTAAATTGGCTATGGAGAGAACTAGGGTCTATAAACACGAAAACTATTGGAAGAATAGTAAAAGAGAGGGCAAACGAAACTTCGAGACAAGATATTTTTAGTAATATTAAAGACCTAGGATCACTAAAATACTATAGGGAGGTTAAGGAGTTTTGGGAACAGAAAGAATATGTATGTATGTATTTATTTACACTGCAAGTGGGCAAGCACCCGGTGGCAGTGGTATATACAATATTAACAATACACAATAAAATGATAAGCAATACACAATAAAATGATAA